>NC_067226.1:47086414-47261414 GCF_019924925.1 Ctenopharyngodon idella | reverse complement strand
ATGATACATTACATCAGATGCCACACTTTATTTAGACTTTCTACTGACTAAAGTAACTTTGCAGGTACATGTAAACTGATCCTACTAACCTGAACCCTAACCTAACAGTCTACCGATACTACTGCTAGTTGACATGTAATTGCAAAGTTATACTTGTAAATAATAGAAAGTCAAAAGTGGGCTAATGTACTATGGTACTAGGCCTACTACAATATTAACATTACTTTAAAAAAGTATACTGTCCAAAACATGGTAATACCATGGTAGATTGCTATTCGTGCACCAAGGTTCTGAATTGTCAAATTCATATTTTGTGGTATTTATGTGGCCAAGGTATATTTTAAAGGTATTACCATCATGGTAGTGTCTAAAACATGGTATTACCATTTTAACATGCCAAAACAATATGGTACAATACAATGGTACTTTCCTATATATATATATATATGGGCCAATCTACAGAATCGGTTCAAAGTCTTCAGTTTGAAACATCTTGAAAAAAATGTCTCTTCCCACAGATTTTGTATGAATGCAAATTGTATAATATCCATGGTTCACATTTCTAGTAATTGTACAGTTAATTCTCATATTGTATTTTCAGAACGTTTTGGAATATTTTTCCTCTCCCCAAATTTGTCACTACCGAAACACAATAATAAATCATTTAATAAGAAGGGTCACATTGACCTATTAAGACTTTGTTTACATCTACCTCATAAATATATTTTTTGATATTTTTTTAAAAAAAATTACAGGTAAATCAGTAACAATTACAATTTTAATAATATTTCAAGTGTAATTTATGAGATTTGAATCCAATCTTTCTTTGTAAAAGGTATAAAGTTTATCATACTGATTTCAAAGTGAAGGATTCATTAGTTTGAATATACATTGAACCAAACACTATAATAACATCTTAGCTGATAATTCAATATACTTTATTTTTGACAAAACATCCCATGTTTCGGTCGTGACTGCACATTTTCGGTAGTGACAGTAATCGACCACATCACATTACACAATTTTAACTCGCATACTAAAACACTAAAACATATTAAAATACTAATGATTTGCATAACTGTACTAAAATTGTAATTTCCCCCAAATAAATGATTATGTGTTCCCTTTTGTCACTACCAAAATAATGATGTCATGTTTCAGTCATGACTGTTTCGGTAGTGACAATTTTAGATACTTTTGAGCCTAGCTTAATGATGCTAATCAGCACATGGTTAGCTAACACAGTTCTGAACAGTTGTACACACACAAAGTAAAATTTATGGACTAACACCCAAAAAAGTTTGCTTAATTGCAGAAAAGAGGTGTTTGGTAGGGACGTTCCTTAAAGTTACACACAGATTTTCAGACTTTTGAACACATTTAACTCAAAATGATGGACCTATCTAATATGAAAGAGAGGCTATGAGAGGGAGGGACACAGGAATATTTCCTGATGTGGTTAAAATCAGTCTCAGCCAATGGACTAAAACACACACTGTTTCGGTAGTGACATGAAAATGCAGGACACGTTTCTTACATAAAGTTTCATTATTTAAAAATATTTTTTTTAACTTCACTTTAAAAAAAAAATATATATATATATATATATTAAAAACAACAATGGAAAAAATTGCAAAAATTATTTCAATATCATTTTCACAAGTTGAAATTTAGGGGTTAGGGTTCAGGACAGCCACCTCCCAACTGAAAGTACCCAATAAATGATGATTTCATATATATATTAAGATTACTGATATTTTATTTTATTATTGTGGAATTCAATAGATAATAGGAGGATCTTCATAAACATATCAAATTTGAATACTTAAATGTGTTTTTTGGTTGTGGGACAGCAGTTTGTACCATTTCTATTGAATGGCCCATATACCAGTAAGACCACCATTTTTTACATCACAAAAAGTACTACAATACTACCATGTTTTTGTAGTATTTTATGATCACTATATTCACATACCACAGTCTTTAGATAGTATAGGTACTTTAAGAACAGGGTTAGAGGATAAGTAAGGGTCAGGTGGATAGTTTCTCCTTCTCTCCAGCATGTAAAGAGTCTCATTATATGTTCAGTAAACTATGAGGAGAAGCAGCTTCTGACAGATGGCATATGGAGTGTTTGTATGTATACAGGGGGAGGAGACTGGGATGCTTTAAAATACACCCTGACTGGCTGGATTACGGTAATGATTCTTTGGAAACATCAAGTTACCAATACGATATGGCAGTTCTGAACTATTTTCCGTTTTTGGCTGATTGGTGGCTAATACGAATGAATTTGTTCATTTTTATGATGGGTACGCCCCAGTGAAGGGTATGTTGAGGGGTGGGCCTTCATGCTTACTTTTTTTCTGAATAATCATACATTCACACAAAATCGTCACCTCGTAAGTTACTTCCCATGAGATCAGGTTGCAAGTTGAAGAAGGAGGGTGTTTCTGGAACCATACAACTCTCCATAAACTATATGAATACTGTGCACAATATGTTAATTTTCTATATGCAATACATACCTTATAGATTTGCCAAAATGTGCAGCATTCAACCAGAACACAATGCATGGACTACTGTATCCTAAATTACAATGTGCAATGCTTTTCATTTTGAGGTTGAAAAATTAACTTAAAGTGTTATGAAACACCAAGGTCATGGGTTCAATTCTCAGAGAGTGCATGAACTTAAAAAAAGAGGGAATGTACAGTGTAAAAAGTGGTAACCTGTTGCTTTGTTGGTATAAATTAATATATTTATGTTGATTCAGTGATGTTAAACAATTTTTGTCTTTAATAAAACCAGTTAATTTAGATTTGACCATTTTGAGGTTACCATTTTAAGTCACGCTGGATAAAAAGCATTGCAATAGTGAAGTATACAGTACTAATACTTGAAATATCTGTTTCATACTGCATACTGTTTCCTACACAATGTATACTTACAGTACAGCATATACAAAACTTGTAAACACAGTATGCATCACATAGTATGCTCATATTTCATTCTGAAGAAAGCCAGAGAAACACAGACGATGTGAAAAAGGGTAAAAAAAAATGTTTAATTGCAGTATGAACTAAAGAGAAAGTGCTTAAACCTCCACATCTCTATGGTCAGCTTTACTACTGACCAAAACTATGTGTCTAAGCACCGTTTGTTGTCTAAATATCTGAAGTCTTCCCTGTTTTTCTCTTTGCACTCTCTCTTCTGAACACATTCTGTCTAAAACAGCGTGACCTCCATTTCCCCGTCTGGCTCGCGGGGTTTGAACAGCCCTCCGCAATATTGCTTTTAAACGAGTTCCTATAAACAAACAATTACAAGAGAGGATGACTTATCTGCCTCAATGGCTTCACTATGGGGAAGCGTTTAATTTAAGATTTCACAGTCCCCTAGAAGAGAGAACAGGGGCCAAACCAAACATACATTCACTTTCCCAGGCCCTCTAGGAACACACACACACACACACTCGACAAGATACATGTGCTAACAGAAATGCCATGCCCATTAAAACGGAGGGAGCGTGTGCAGTTTGTAGAAAAATAATAATAATAAAAACACACACACACATACAGTATACGTGCGCACTCCCTCCAAACTTCAGTCTTTATGATATTTAATAGTTGTAACTGTGGTGAGCGTTAATCCTTGTCACATGATTTATAGTTTATGGTAGCATGACCACATAGTAAATTAAAATATAGGTCAATTTGTGGCCTCTTTCAGCCATTAAGTTTGAATAGCCACAGCAATAATATTACATTAATGGATGAGTGTGCGGACGGGAATACGGGCCTGACAAGCGGACCCGATCAATAGGTTTCTGGGTGAGTGGTGAGGTGCGGTCAAGCTGAAAGAGATGCAGCAGAGCCGCGGTGCAGTAATCACACCCGAGACTCCACTGGACTCCACTGGAATGGGCTTCATAAAGAGAGGAAAGACTCTGTTTAACTGCAGTTGGAGCTCCAGGTAGAAGAACTGTGTAATCAGGAGTCGGGTTGGGAAAAAAATGTGTTAGCAGCTGGCAGTTCTGAATCATTGCGCAATCAGAATTTGCTGTTATTTACTTTATTAATACCCAAACCACCAGGGGGCCCCCTTGCTCATTATTATTATATAAAATAAACATTACGGTAATTTGCAAAATGTGAATATTTCTTTATAACATGCAAACATAGGCCTAGGTGCGGTGTCTACTAAACATATCACGTGAAAATATTTTTAATAATGATTTATATTTATTCAATAACTGTTTCGGACTGAGACATTATGGAGTTTGGCAGATAATAACAAGGTCCCTTTAAGACAAGTCATTTTACTCGGCGGCCATCTTGGAAACGCCTCTCGTCATGCAAGTGCAGCTCCTATGTCTTTGAATGGAGAAACATCAAATTCTCCAAAGCTTTCGATTAAATTTCATATTTGAAATCACCAGTGAAATTTGACAACAACTGTCTCATAAATATTGTTTCTAAACGCTTAAATCATTTTCAAGCTAATGCGCATGCGCAGTCCTAAGTGCGCTTCTCTATAGAAAGTGGCGTCTGACTGTTTCTATAGCAACCAGAGCTTCTAACGGCTGCTGCAGTGACGCAATGATTTTGCCAATCGGCGATTGGCTCTTATTTAGAAGGCGGGACTTATTCCACCATATTGCGCGTTGCACTTTCTTCTTTTCATAATAATACGAGTACATCGCCTTTCTATAGGCCTATATAAAGTCTTTGATAATAACATGCGTCTTGACATGAATATGGCTGCAAAACAAAACTATCTTTCTGGAACAGAACAAAAGTGACAAGAATGAAGAAAGTATGTATTTTTGTAACATTTTAATTTCTTATTTAGTCTTGACAAAGCAATAAATTCATAAGCAAGTCGTAACCAATAACTCCAGTCCAGGTCTCCACTGTGTTTCGTTAGAAATGCCAAATGATGAAATGCAACTTTCGGTTTATGTTGGTAAACATCAATAATCAAAACGTTCTTATGCATGGTTTAATAAGAAACATTCCTGTTCAGTAATACAAGCTGTCATGTGACTAAGGTACTTTAAAAGCAATGCTCATTAGTCTAAATTAGCTCACTTAGAGAATTATTGATGTATTTTTGTATGTTAACCCAAGCTGGGTTGTTTCAACCGTTGGGTTCAAAATTTAATTAAAAGAATGTAACCCAACGGTTGGGTTTGTTCTACAGTATTTGATCCAAATTTGGGTTGAAACAACCATGCCTTTTTTATTTATCATGCTGTAATCATTAGTAAATCGCATATTTTGAAAGCCAATTCAGCTGTGTTATAGTTTTTCTGACAGCTAGATGGTGCCAGAGCACTGTTATTAAAAAACATTTATTTAGCTGTGTACGAAAATTTGGTTTTAATTTTACTTAATTTTTCTTGCTGCCAATTTAACGTGTTTCAACGGCTTTCTCTTTACATATTTATATACGTTTTGCATAGCCTGCCGTTTGTTTTCTTGATGTTTTAATTCCATTATTATAGAAAACTGGCAGTGTACCTTGCACACTGTAATTGTTATTTAAAGGTGCAGTGTGTCAATTTTAGCGGCATCTAGCGGTGAGGTTGTGAACTGCAACCAACGGCGGTCACCCATCCCTTTCGGAGCACATAGAGAAGCTACGGTGACCGTCTGGCCAACACAAGACAAAGATGTTGTCTTCTGAGACAGCAGAGAGTAGCCAGTCAAGCAATGAGGTTTCTTCTTACTTCTAACAAAGAACGGTCTCTGCTTCTAATAAACCAGATGACTACTACTACTACTACTACTACTTTGTGCGTATTCAACATAGTGATGATGCAAGCTGCCTCTGAAAACACCAACGATTTAGAAGAACAACAACGTAGTGATGAAACGCAGTTTGTCCATTTAGGGCTACTGTAGAAACATGCCTCTGCAAAATGGCTACTTAATATGTAAGGGGACCCGCAGTGTATGTAGATAGAAATGGCTCATTCTAAGGTAATAAAAACATAACGGTTCATTATGTAAGTTCTTTATACACCATTGAAAATATAGTTATGTATTTCATATTGCATTTCTGTCAATAGATCCTCCTAAATATTACACATTGCACCAAATTACTCAAAATAAGGGGGGTAATTACTCAAAATAAGTACCTCAAGAGAGTATGTTATTTTGAATGCAGCAATGCTTTGTTCCTGAATGAATCAGTCCTTTTGAACGAACTGGTTGAATGAATGATTCAATGACTCCCTCATTAAGACAGTAGGTGTGTTCGACTTGAAGCAAAGCTGCTCAGACCGATCGGTGTATGACATGAAAGTACTGCGAGAGCAATTTGAAAGCATACAGAGCCGTCTGCTCTCTTATCGCTCTCACAGTACTTTCACACACCGATTGGTCTGTGCAGCGCTGCTTCAAGTTGAACACACCGATCGACTTGCCACCGCCTACTTGTGATTTTGGTTTCATATTTAAAAGTATCATTTCATTTTTCCCCCTCATTTCATATTTTTGCATTTAAAATATTAATCTCATAACATTATTTATGCATTTGTAATTGCTCTGTAAATGCACATCATGACTAATATCAGAAATCAATCAAAACTGCATATTTCTATTCAAAAATAATGGAAAAATAGATTGTTCTTGTTGCTGTATTGTAAATATCAGTGCTTTAATACTTAAAAAGGGTGAAAGGGTGACACATTTTTTCAGAGGATGCATTTAATTCAAAAAAGAACTTCTGATGAAGTAAAATTATTTTAATATGCAAGTGTGTGGTATTAATACATTCCCATCCATACTACACCTTCTGCTTTTTGAATGCATTTTGTCTTCTTAGCTCCAGTGGCCTCATGATGTCTGGCGCAGAATTACAGTCATAACTAGATAGTAAACCTCAATACATCTTGGATTGCTTGATCAAAGCCAAACCAATCATACGTGCGCATAAAAACAACAAAACAAGTTTACATGAAATGACACAGCAGGATATTTGACATCTTACATTCCATTTTTATGTCACATCCTTGAAAACAAAGGATTCATAATGCTCAGATGGTTCAAAAAATTACTTATGCATATGCACACACATATAGAGTAACACGTCTGCCCCTGGCCTGTCCTTTTGTCCTGCTATTTTATTGTCCTGGATCCCCCTTGCGTCTGGTTACCCCCGAAGCATCTGCCGAGGCTGAGCCCATTGTCCCCCTCCGTGTCACACAAACAGAGCTCAATTAGGAAGCCGTACTCTCTACAGAAACAGCACAGTTTAAGCCTGTAGCCTGTCATCGCACCTGCCACACACATGTCCATCACTCTGAAGCCTCTGTAACCAAACCCCTCTTCAATTACACTGCACTAAAAATAGCATCTGTGGGCCTTTACTGCGCCTGTAATGTTAGAAAGCTTGTGGCATTAATTGTTAAACACTGTATTTGTGAATGTGCACACCCACAGAAGGCCAACAGCCACTTAAGACGGGGTTTTGATATTCAATATGGTGAATGAATGAGTCAGTAGTCATTGACGAAAAGTGTGTGCGAGTTTGACTTGAGGTGGATATTTTCTCCGGGCGCCTAGACACTATGAAGGCAAAAATGGTTAAGGCCCTGATATACTCAAGGCGAAGTTCTTTTTTGTTCTTCATTTAGGGGTAAAACCAAGTTCGAAATACGTGAGCAGCAATATACTGTTATCGAACATCTGACCCGGCCCACACTGCTGAGAGCGATGGTTAGATGAATATGTAAATATGTGATATTCCTCGAAATAACAAAATTAACACAACAAAAATGAGAAAACAGCAAGCATAAGAAAAGCATCTGTTGGGTATGTTAGCACGAGCTCTGCAAATTAGCACTCCAATAAAGTCACGTCACGTTTATTTATATGGCATTTTATTCAATATATTGCTTAAAAGCAAGCAGCTTTACAGTATCAAACATGAAAAACAGTGTCCGTGCCTCATTTAATCAGAAGAACAACTTCATTTTCTACTACAAAGCGGCTATCCAGTGTATTCATGTTTTCACACACAGAGATCTCACCTCGATGGACTCAACAGATGAAATGAGTCAGAGAAGAGTTCCACGTGAAAGACCTCAGCGCACACCTCATGTTACGTTATTATCATCATGGGTAGGACGAAGGTGTTTTGCAGCTGGAGCGAAGTTTTCTTGAGAGTTCGCTTTGGCAAACCATTTTGTATGGAGACTTGCACAATTTACTCATTTGGTATATTAAAAAAAAAAGGGAACGAAATAGTAAATCATGTGCACGATTTAGCAAATCGAGGGAACAAATTAGTAAACTGTGTGCACGATGTAGCCTCATATTTTTTTCCTGCATGTCATGTGCGGGGCTTAGTATTTTCAAACAACCAAAAAGAAAAAACAAACAAACTTCGTTTTGGCCTGATTTTGTTCTGAATGACGTCACATCAGTTCGTTCTTCAATTTCGTTTGAAGTATATCGGGGCCTTTACAGAGGAAAAAATGTGCATTCACTAAAAAACTGAGGATCACACAAAACCAGACTTTCAGGTAGTTCAAAACACAACAAACTCATGCACAAACACATGATGCATGACAGATGAAAACAAAATGTGTTTTAAAATCAGTTCAAAATACCAAACATGTTTGATTTCTCTTTCTACTTGATGGAATCATAGTCTAAAAGTATAAAATGTATATATATATATATATATATATATATATATATATTTCAAGTATATGGTTACCACCTTGTGGATAAACTAATTACTGCAACAAAAAAAAAATTAAATGCGCATGTGCGACCTGTGCGGTGCGCATACAATATGTGCACCGCACAGATCGCACTTTGCCTGCTTTCATCACTCTCGCTTTTATTCTTGTTCGCTAAACTGAACAGCCAATCAGAGCGATGCTGATTCAAAATGCTGGGTTGCCAGGTTTGTGTAACAAAACCAGTCGAATTGCGATTCAAAATCCACCAAATCACATTCCAGGGGGATAAAAATCGTCTCACTTCAACCCGCGGACTAAAAAAACAACCTGTGGCAACAATGTAAAAGTCTTAAAGGTGCAGTAAGCGATTTCTGAGAAACGCTGTTGATATTTGAAACCACCAAAAAAAACACCACACCCCAACCCAAAAGGATCACACCCCTATCTTGATAGCTCCGCCCCCAAATTCATGAACACTCTATACAGCACAGACACCTCCCCCCTTACTGCTGATTGGCTACAAGTGTGTTTTTTGATGCTCGGTCCGATTCACTTTCAACAGCATTTCTCAGAAATTGCTTACTGCACCTTTAAACGCAGAAACATCCAATCACATAAAAGAGTAAAAAGAACAAGAAAAGGAGCCATTCAGTCATCTTGTCATGGTGCATTTACATGCAGGGTTACAACTCCTGCAGTAAACCACACAGTGCATATAGGGTCTTGATGTTGACCTCTGACCTCCAGCTACTTCCACATGTCAGGGTACGATGAATACTGTCGTTAATGAGTAAACGGGGCTGCCCTGAGCTTCAATGAAACCACTGACCTCATTAACTGGCACCATCAAAGATCTATTTAAGCCTGTTTCACTGGGCCTTTTCAAATGCAACGTTAACAATGAGAGACAAGGACGTTAGCAGAAGATGTGCTCCATTATGTTACGCCACTTTCACTGAGTGAGTGATTAGGTTGTAAACGGCATGGAAAAGTGAAAGCGACATCAAAGTGCTTTAAGCATCAACATCCAAGTGTAAGAGACTTTAAAGCATCAATGATTATGGCATATCTTAAATATTTAAGTTCATAAAGTGTACATGAAAACAATATAGTGGTGGATTTAGTAAATTGAATAAACTAAAGTTTGGATTTCAGAATATATATTAAAAATATAAAACTATATTTTCCGTCGAGATTAAGAAATGTGCATATGATGGACACTTTACTATCCCATGAGGTCATGGGAGAGGATTTGTGAATGGCAGTGAAGCGAAGCTAGTAGGTCACATGACAATGTTAACATGACAAATACATCCAGATTACATTCATACCACACACATGCTTTATAGAACATGCTTTTAAATTGTTGCAAATAAATTACTTATTCAAAAGAAGTACATACTCAAATATAGTATGCGAGTTCAGACGCAGCCAATGAAAGATAGCTAGTTTCCAAGCTAATGCTTGCTAATGTGCTAGCTCTGCTTATAACCACAAGCACACATTTGTACAACACATCTATTGCATCAAAGTTTTGAATGCTAAAGTGTGCTAATTTGCTATCCGCTGGTAAATAATAAAGTAAGTATTAGCTTCAGGGTTGCCAGGTTTTTACAATAAAACCTGCCCAATTGCTACTCAACACTAGCCCAAACACATTTCATGGGGAGTTTCCCAGTAAAAATCGCCATCCAGGAGGGTAAAATCCGCATTTTTGGAGGGGTTCCGCTGGTAAAATTCACATTCCAGGGGTTAAATATAATGTTATTTGGGGTCGCTTAAACCCGTGGACATGAAAAACAACCCGCAGCAACAGTGTTAATGTAGCACAATTCTGTGGGAAAACCGTGGACTTGGCAACACTGATTAGCCTGTAAAAAGGTTACAATAGAGTGCATTAGTTCCTGCCCACTTTTTCAGTGCCGTTGGTTCCGAAAGTATTTTTTTAAATTAATTTATCCAAAAAGGATTTTTAAAAGTTGTCGTTAAAGTGTTATAAGCCATGAACCAAACCAACCACCTACAAGGAGAATCTCAACATTACAGACTTTGATGTGAAGAATGTTTTTTATTTTTTTTTGATAATCGGACAAAAATACACTGTTAACTTAACAGAGTTAGTAAGGGAAAGAATTATAATCCCCAAAAAACGATACAAAGAACAGCATAAACGAATAAAAAACAATGGAGAAATATAAAACGACTCATTTTAAAAATGCTGATTATATATAAAAACAATATATTTTAAGTTTATTGCTAAATATGCATATATACACACAAATACTCACAAGTCTTTTGAGAGCGACTTGATTACGCAATTTCCGGTGCTTCATAAGAGTGGACGGAGCTAACGAGATCTTTTTGTGTGTTCTCTGATTGGTGGAATTTTCTGTACAGCATCATGGGTAATGTAGTTTTTCACCAAGAATTCTGCTGTTAAATGATTATCTTAAAACTAAGTTAAAATAATGCGGGCTGATGGCTTTAACAGAAGCAAATACCATCGATTAACAACCTTGTAGCTCACAGTAGGGCTGTCTTTAAAGGTTTATAAGTTATCGTTAAAAAACAATTTCCCTATGGAGAATTTCCCTCTCTCTTCCGGACTGTTGCACTTTATTTCGCAGATAAGAAACTGAACAAGTGAAATCATCTATAACCCATAGGTACATTTGTTTTTCAGTGTCCCAAAACATTTTTTGAGACACGTGCCTCCAGAATGAAGACCAAGCACTGCTCACATAGAAAATGTCCAAAATCTAGTTTAATACTACTATACATTACAAAAGCCAGCAGATGCTCATGCTAAAAGCACTAAGAACAAGGAAAGAGCTCCAATGTAGATTGTTATACACTGTTATTAGAAAGATAAATCCCTGAAACAGCCAAATCTGCTGCTAGTATAAGTTAAAAGTAATACACAATGCAAGACCAAAACCAAAATCTCTCATATTCAACGCAACCATCAGATTGTGATTTTAACCAAGTGGTAAGCAGGAGCATTTATGAAATAGGCATTATCTTATCATTGACAGCGCTACCCTTAATCTGCTCACAAACTTCTTGGCTTAAGAACTGCAGCTAATTAACCACACACACAAAAACAGGAATGCATTTAAATATTGATTGTCACACACACACGCTGTGAGTATGATTATGAATATTTTAGGAGCACATTTAACACGGTGAAGCCACACGGCCTCGGAGAGGGATTTGAGCCCACTCATCAGCTAATGACCCTGGGCGCTTCTAGCAAACCTCTTCATATTTTAAAGAAAGTCGATAACACAAGCAGCCCAGTCAGCAGCATTAAGATTCATACAGACGCCACGGGACCTGAAAAAAATTAATAACACGCGTGCCTAACAATCCATCCTGTGATTTAGAGCAGGACTGAAGCGCTCGGCTCAAGATGAAAACACATCCGAGATGAATTCTGAACACGCACCCTTTCATCGCTTTACCTTCAAAACAAACATCGTCGTCTCTTTTCTAAACTATGCTAGAAGTCATTTGCAAACAGCTTTTGATTTTATCTATCTGTGATTCGTTTTAAGTTAAATAATATTAAAAGTGTGTTGAGGGTTTGCTGGCTTGCTCGACATTTTGTGGTGAAAAATTTTACTGGTTAGTGTTTGCTTGTCCAACAATGTTATTTGATAAAAAAGCTCTAAATAAAATTAGAAATTAAAAATCCACATATGGATCTACCACTCTCATTTCATGTTCATGAGGAAATTACTAAATAATATGGGTTTGACGGTACACAAACATGATGGTTCGGTACGTACCTCAGTATTGAAGTCATGGTTCGGTACAGCAGGGGAGAAAACTAAACATAAAATTGCTTCTTTTTCTTCTTTTTTTATTAAACAGTAGTTTATTGAACAAATTGTGTCTCGTCCTTTAAATATATTCAATTATAAATATAGCTGCGAACAGCAATTATCGGGGTTCAAGCATTTCAAGGCCTTTAAGCAAATGCGTAAGAAGGTATAAAGGTTTTAATTAGCAAGCCTGTAACCATCTCGATCATAGATGGAAAAGACCAATTACAGCCAATACAGGCAATTTACCATAGAAAATATATAGTTTTTAAAGCTTTTTAACAGTTATCAAGGTTGAGCCAATAACCTAGGATTAGTTCGCCAAAGTTGGTTTTTGAAATAATCTCCAATATTTAACGAACGATTCGATGGACAGCAGCGGTCCTAGAGGCAAAGTTGCTCAGAATGAGGAGTTCTTCCATGTGATACAAACGTCCTGGGCGTGCGCGAAAAATCGCGCAATACACAATCCTTTACGCATGTAAAAAACGCGAAGGCGTCCCCTGTGGCCGATTTCTTTAGAATTTCTCACAGGCCTCTAGGGCCGTGAGTCAAACAGGAGCAGCGAGTTTCGTTACGATCGGCCTCCGTTAACCTTGTGTGATAGCTGCTCAAAATTCAGTGGCTGTTTTTCGAGGTGCACCAACGTCCTCATAGACAGTTGTAGCCTCTCAGGCGAAGACACTGCTTGCCAATTTTCAAGTCGATCGGACTAATAGTGACGTAGTTATAGCTGTTTTCGAAATATGTATAAAACGATGTGGATTTTTCGAATAACGTAAATCTTTCATGAGATTTTCTACTATATATTTAAGTAAGAGACATCATTTATGTTATATTAAGCCATACAAGTCTTAATACATGGGGTTCCCTTTAAGACATTACTAACAGGTAAAGTAAATATAATGAATATATAAGCTGATATATTGCATATATTGAGTGAAGTGCTCCCTCTAGAGTTCATTTCTCTAGTGAACTAACATGCTGTGGGCACTAAATGACTTGCCTGAGGTAAATGTAATGCTACGTGAGATATTATTCTCAAGCTGTTTTATTGATGTATTTTCACAGTTGAAACATTGGTTGAGAGATTACATGAAAATATATCTATGCATAGATCGTCTGTTCTTCTTCTTCTGCGCTTTTTCCTTTTGTCAAACAGCATTGAATCACCGCCCCCTTCTGGATTGGAGTGTGGATCGCCTATGGCCGACTGTATTCGTCATCTGACTGTATGCACCGAACCGGGACGAATGCATACACCCCTACTAAATATAAATATATAACCATCAGTTTTCGTAATACACCATTAAAGTCACCAACTTGCAAGAAGGAAATGCTGAAAAGTGCAAACCCTGACACAAAAACACACACGCTAAAGAAAATGAAAAAAGATGGAGCGCACTTCCATTCTTTCTAGCTTATCTCCTATTCAAAGTTTGCCCTCAGCCACATGCACTCATAGCATCATCTCTACAGTAAAGCTGGGCCGCCCTCCCAGAGAGGCTAGACAACATATGGTGCCGTCTCTCAACACAGAGCGGTGTGACAGTCTCACACAAAGAGAGAGAGAGAAGGAAAGACAGTGCCTGGCTTAGAGGTTAGGGAAGGGGAAATAAGAACCTGCTGTAAGAGGAAGTTTATTCATTCAGCTCATGGCCACATCCCAGTACTCTACTTCATCCTCAGAGAAGTTAATGCATCTTTAGGCTCACAGAGCCAGACCTTTGACCATTGGCATAAATGGTCCAGTACAAAATGTTAACACAACATGTACATTCAGTGGCTACTGTAGATCACAGGTTCAGAACCGCTTGTGTTCTGCCATCTCTGCCCAGTCCCAAAACACTATCCCTCCCTCCAACATTTCAAAAAAACCTTTTGCAACTTTTTTGTGGTGACCTGCAGAACTAGTGCAGGTCTAAAGAGGACATGCTGCTTGGAAGTTAGATTGGGAAAGCCCTGATTGTCTCTCCTGTGCAGTCATTTCCGTTGCCTTGAAAGAAAGCAAAGAGAAAACAGAGTGGATCAATAACTCATTAGAGGGAGACTATCAGTAAACTGGAGTGCCATGAGGACGGTAATGGCCAGCAGAGACTGACTGTGAAACACCACTGCAGGGCAGAGCAAACAGCCCAATCTGTGTTTCAAGTATCGGTGCTCAGCAAAACAGACATTTGTGATGAATATGATTAGAGGTTTCTTAGGAGGTTCTTTATACTAGGACAAACCAAACCCTACGTATTAAACTTGATTTCTCTTAAATCATTTGTCATACAGACATTACACCATTAAATGATGTGGCTTACTGAAAAGAGGTGCTCTATTATGTTTCTAAACATTTAGACTCCCAAGGACTTACACTAGAGCTTTTGAGGCGGACCCATAGAGCTTTTCTATGAAAGCTTGTTTCTGACACTAAATAAAAAAATAAAAAAAGGTAATTATGACTTTTTATCTCACAATTCAGACTTTTTTTCTCAGAATTGCTTGATTTAAGACAGTCAGAATTGAGTGTTATAAAGTCAGAATTAAGGGATATAGTCGCAATTCTGACTTTATATCACGCAATTCTGACTTTATATCTCACAATTCTGACTTTATATCTCGCAATTCTGACTTTATAACACAATTCTGACTTTATATCTCGCAATTCTGACTTTATATCTCACAATTCTCACTTTATATCTCGCAATTCTGACTTTATAACACAATTCTGACTTTATATCACGCAATTCTGACTTTATATTACGCAATTCTGACTTTATAACTCGCAATTCTGACTTTATATCTCTCAATTCTGATTTTATAACTCGCAATTCTGACTTTATAATTCAATTCAATTCAATTCAATTCACATTTATTTGTATAGCGCTTTTCACGATACATATCGTTTCAAAGCAGCTTTACAGAGAATGCATGTCAACATTACAATTTGGAGACTGCAGTTAGCTAATAATGTAATAATTTAGGCGATTAACATACAATCAATACTTTATAACACAATTCTGACTTTATATTACGCAATTCTGACTTTATATTACGCAATTCTGACTTTATATTACGCAATTCTGACTTTATAACTCGCAATTCTGACTTTATATCTCACAATTCTGACTTTATATCTCGCAATTCTGACTTTATATCTCGCAATTCTGACTTTATAACACAATTCTGACTTTTTATCTCACAATTCAGACTTTTTTTCTCAGAATTGCTTGATTTAAGACAGTCAGAATTGAGTGTTATAAAGTCAGAATTAAGGGATATAGTCGCAATTCTGACTTTATATCTCACAATTCGGAATTTATAACTCGCAATTCTGACTTTATAACACAATTCTGACTTTATATTACGCAATTCTGACTTTATAACTCTCAATTCTGACTTTATATCTCGCAATTCTGACTTTGTCACTCAATTCTGACTTTATATTACGCAATTCTGACTTTATAACTCGCAATTCTGACTTTATAACTCACAATTCTCACTTTATAACTCACAATTCTCACTTTATCACACAATTCTGACTTTATATCACGCAATTCTGACTTTATAACTCACAATTCTGACTTTATATCACGCAATTCTGACTTTATATCACGCAATTCTGACTTTATAACTCACAATTCTGACTTTATATCTCACAATTCTGACTTTATATCTCGCAATTCTGACTTTATATCTCGCAATTCTGACTTTATAACACAATTCTGACTTTTTATCTCACAATTCAGACTTTTTTTCTCAGAATTGCTTGATTTAAGACAGTCAGAATTGAGTGTTATAAAGTCAGAATTAAGGGATATAGTCGCAATTCTGACTTTATATCTCACAATTCGGAATTTATAACTCGCAATTCTGACTTTATAACACAATTCTGACTTTATATTACGCAATTCTGACTTTATAACTCTCAATTCTGACTTTATATCTCGCAATTCTGACTTTGTCACTCAATTCTGACTTTATATTACGCAATTCTGACTTTATAACTCGCAATTCTGACTTTATAACTCACAATTCTCACTTTATAACTCACAATTCTCACTTTATCACACAATTCTGACTTTATATCACGCAATTCTGACTTTATATCACGCAATTCTGACTTTATATCACGCAATTCTGACTTTATAACTCACAATTCTGACTTTATATCACGCAATTCTGACTTTATATCACGCAATTCTGACTTTATAACTCGCAATTCTGACTTTGTCACTCAATTCTGACTTTATATTACGCAATTCTGACTTTATAACTCGCAATTCTGACTTTATAACAATTCTGACTTTATATCAGGCAATTCTGAATTTATAACAATTCTGACTTTATAACTCACAATTCTCACTTTATCACACAATTCTGACATTATATCACGCAATTCTGACTTTATAACTCACAATTCTGACTTTATATCATGCAATTCTGACTTTAAACTCACAATTCTAACTTTATCACACAATTCTGACTTTATATCACGCAATTCTGACTTTATATCACACAATTCTGACTTTAAACTCACAATTCTGATTTTATATCACACATTTCTGACTTTATAACTCGCAGTTGTGAGTTTAAATTTTGCAGTTCTGAGAAAAAAAGTCAGAATTGTGAGATCAAAAGTTGCAATTACCTTTTTTATTTCATGGAGGAAACAAGCTTCCATACTTTTCAGTATTAAGTCTGTTTGAAAAATTGTTCATGTGAACACTGTTACCGTTTACAGTTAGTATGAAAGTAATCTGCCCTAAATCCCAAAAGTAAAACACTGTTGATGACAAATAATTAGCATCTTTGCATGCTCCAGGTCACACTTTTTATAGTAATAAAGTACTACAGAAATAGCTCCTTGTTTCCAAACAAGTTGCCTTTGCATCTCTTGCAATAAATCCGTGGAAGGCAAACACAAGTTGAAGCGACAAAACCAAACAGTGAAGCTGACATCTTCTCATTCGGAGGCGTTAACTAGTTACAGTGGTAAACAGCTGCTGCTAGAACTTAACAGTGGTATTAACATGGATGACATAAGCATATACCACAATTCAGTGAAACCAAGGGGACAGGGTAAGGACGGTGAAATCAAACTTGTAATCAAACCAATCGTACTGAAGGAGGCACCTGGGTCATGGACCACAATATCTTGGGAATGGGCTCTTTGGATGAATAAGAAACCACTCAGAACATCTTAGCAACCAATACCCTGGCGGTCACCCATAACACCCCAGGATTGTAGCAGCAGTTTTGCACAAGCAGTTATCTGTACTGAAATAGAGTGATAGATTGGAGCCACGGCCTGACTGAGAGCTGTTTCTGTAATTTCCGTCTTGCTGCATCAGCTGAACACCAGCATGGGGCCCCATATGTGCATCTCACACTCTGCTCCCAGTGGGCACAAGCTTTGGGCACCGATACCGTCCACACATCTGCCTAGCTGCCAATAGTGCCAGTTTCCACTTCCACTGCCCTGGTTATTGGGGAAGCCCTGCTCCTTCCTCTCCATCTGGGCTAGCTAATGCAGATAATGCTAGAGGTCTGCTACCCCGACCCCGAGCCCTTTGGGACCTGACAAACTGTTTTCATGTCAGTTTTCATGAACAACTTCAGGTTTGCGATTGATAAATTGTATGCACACAATCCTTCAAGTCGGAAACAATAATAATCCATGATGAAATGAGGTTAGGTCTTAAATTTTGACTGCGCCAGTCAGATTGATTGATTTTCAGAATGATTTTGGACCAATGAGATTTCACTGTGGGGCTACTCCATAGAATGCCATGGAGGAGATTTTTACTTCTTGCAGATTTATCATGTTATGTATGGTAAGTGTTACTCTATCGCTCCCTCTCTCAAATTAACATTCACTTATAATTCACAAATAAAGACTCAAAAGCAAAATCATACACCCCAAACACCAAAATGTCAAACCATGCCAGCAGTTTCAGTGTTCAAAGCAGAATAACTCCAGTGTATGGGTCCTGAAGGCCGGCCCTGATCCTGACATATGCTCTGGGAAGAGGGCAGACCAGAGTCAGGTCCAGTGTCATGTCTGCAGCGTATTTTTCCTCATCCCACGTGGTGAGGATCGCTTATCCCCCTGCAACTGCACATATGCTCGGGACATGGAACAGTTGGACGTGGCCGTGGGCTAAACTGGGTCAGGCTGCCACAGATGGAGCCAAACTCCCAGTGGGTCACCAGAAGCTGAACAAAAAAGAGAACTGCTGTCTTTGAATCTTGACAGATATAATCTGTCTCCATTTACAAAACACCTAAAAACAAAACCTGTAAAGAAAATACAATCCAATCTGGGTCACGGATGTCAGGGCTTAGAACATAACGGATGTCTAGTTAACTTAAAAAACAAAGCTTGACATGTTTTTGCCGCTTGATGTTGCTCCGCTCTGATGTAAGTACTCCCCGCGTCCCTCTCAAATAGAGCAGAGTTCGTTGTTTTATTAAAAGGCTGCAATGTCTGAGATCCTCTGGAGGTTTTGAACTTTTGCAAAATTTAAAGAACATGACAGTTACCCCTGGAGAGACCAAATGATGCTTTCCAAATGAGGAAAGCTTGTAACTGCTTTAGAGCGCTGATATGTCTGAACCGCAGTCTTGGGGAAAATCCTAGCAAATCCAACATGGGAAGACCTCATGGTACATGTTTTAGGTAGCAGTCCAGTGTAAACCACACATTTTGGAACAACTGGAGAGCAGAATTAGGGAAGCTTGACACAGTCTAATTTGCTTATTTAATACAACAAATGTTACAGAAAAAAATATGAAACATAATAGGGCCCAACAGAGAGCCATGGGGTACTCCATACAAGTTAATCCAGGAAAAGGGGGTCTTTTTCATATATTATAGTCAACAAATGCCTCAAAGCTTTTTGAGTAGTACAAGAAACAGGTTTCTTCTCGCTCTTTCACAAAAAAATGGGCAGTGTTTCCGTGTATAATAGAGTACAAAGGTTTCTATTTGATAATTTTGTGAACTTCCTTAAGAGACAAGATTTCCAGTGTTGAATAAACTAAGCCCAGATGCAGAGTTGTCCTCTTGTATGCAAGTTGTCCAAGTATGCAAAGCATTTGTTTTTGTGTGCCACGAGTCTAGCATGTGTTTACACAACTGTATCTCTTGGAAAGAAATCAAGTTTGCAGCTGCAGCACCAAATAATTCATCGCCCGCTCCACGCCCAGGAGAAGCCACAGGTAGTTGATGAAGTGGCAGTGCCAAGCATCCCAACTGGCATAGACAAAGCGCAGCTGCTGAGAGTCAACGCAGCCAGATGCTGCCGTCAACGTGCCATGTGTTCTAAGAGGGGCAAGAGGGGGAGAGCGAGGCGCTTGCCAAGGCATTCTCATCTGGTGCCAACCTGACACATGTTTTTGGAACACCCCTTGATTTCCGTTCCCCACTCGCTTTCCGAATCTTTCAGAAAAGAGGGGGCTTCTCTCTTCTCCCACATTTTTCAGCAAATCCTTGGCCAACCAAACGGGGAGTTGGCGCCCACTGCCGGACATGCTACCCGCTAACGCCATGACTGAGACGATACAAGGCTGGCGGACAGCCATCGTAGCTGCGCGTCAAATATACGCTCACCGGGTTGCCTTCTGTTCTTCGGTCACCCTTCGGTCTTCTTTCCAATCCAATATGATACGTTTGAAAAGCAGCTGGAATTTCAAAATTTGTACCAAGAACATGCTGGGATCCAAGCCTGATTCCGTCAAAAAGAAAACCATGCAATTCCTCACCAAATAAGGGCGTTCCATCAAAACCTCTGCAATACAAAGCGTTAAGAATCAATGATCTGTTGAGCGTTTAAGGAGGGTGTCCTCGCTTCCAGGTCTTTCTGTGATTGTGAATGGATCGTTCGTTGACGATACTACTTCTCAAACCGGAGGGGAGATTCTCAGACAAAGCTTTCAGTTTGCAGGAACATGCCATCCCTATTTACCACAGAGGGGTTTAGGGAAGTGAGAACTTTTTGAATGAGTGCCATGTCTGCACAATTCTTATTTGAGGCCCGCGACTGCCAGCTGGTGGCTAAGTGTGCCCGTGCTGTGAGCTGATGCCAAAACCAGTTGGCATGATGAAGCTTGGGTGAGAACAGTGTGATGGCAAAATACACGCTTAGATGTCAATACTCACCAACTTCAGTCCATCTGTCTGTCTGTCTCATAAATTTTCATGCCGTTTTATGTATGTGTATTAGGTATTTGAGCAAAAAAACATAATTTTTTAAAACTGTATTGTTGTTATTTCATTGTATAGACCTACATGTATTGTTATCATTCCTAACATATCTAAAATGCTAAACGAAAGCTAAGGCCAACGTTTCTACTTGATGACATTCATATCACTAAAACAAGACATTCTTCATTCAAGTCTCTTATGAAAACAAAAATAATATTTTAAATAAATACTGTGCCCTTATTTATAATCGCACCTAATTTAAAAAGCTAAAATAGATATTGGTGTGCCTTTTAAAATACAAAGCTCTTTGATACAAAGAGCCCGGTAAATAAAGGTTCCGCTTCGCTTGGATTTCCACACGGATTCATTCAAACGGCGCACCGTCTCCAGTATAACTTTTGGTAAGAAGCGCATTATTCTACATGTATGTTTGAGGAAAGCATTATAGTTCTGTTATGATTTTATGCGTAGCAACCTCAGAAAAAATTATAAAGAATAATCTTTCGAGCAGGGAGTCTTCTGAAGCCTAAGAAATGGGGAATAGCATGTTGTGTGTGGACGGAACTGTTGTTTTGAGATTTATTTTTATTATACTCGGGTTCCCTAGTGCTGTTTTTTGAAAATTAATGAATGAACAAATGAATAATAACTTAAGTTTGAACTTTAAGTTTAATAATAATAATAATAATACTAATAAGTTCGGGCACATTTTATTTCAATAGTCCACTTTAGACATTCTACTGACTATAAGTAACTTTGCAACTACATGTCAACTTATTCTACTAATCCTAGCCCTAATTTAACAGTCTACTAATACTTTAATGACTGCTAGTTGACATGTAGTTGCAAAGTTACTTATAGTTAGAGTAGAAAGTCTGAAGTGGACTATCAAAATCAACAACAACAAAAAAACTGTTATTTTTAATCATTGTTTTTATTTATATGGACTGTATATTAATATTTGCTTTTTTGTTTTATTTTCCCAAGTTTAGACAGATGTTGGCAGTCCTACGCTATGCTGTTCTTACACACAGGGTCTTTCTGGAGCTGCTCTTCAGTATCGCCTCACTGTAAGAATGGCAGAAGAACCCTGAAGTGGCTGCTGGGAAATGTAGTGCAAAGAGCCAACCTCAAAATCTCCTCAGCTGTCGGGAGAGTCGCTCCTGTTTTCTCCAGAGCTTCTGCATACGGAGACAATGTGGCCATTACGGATCACAGCGGGAGCCACACGTACAGCTCCCTCTACAAAAACAGCAAAAGCCTGGCGGGACTCATTACCAAAGCGCTCGCCTGTCAATCAGGAGACCTGCAGGGCAAGCGTATCTCATTCCTGTGCGCCAACGACGCATCCTACACTGTGGCGCAGTGGGCGTCCTGGATGTGCGGCGGCATAGCTGTGCCCCTCTACAGGAAGCATCCTCCGAATGAGCTGGAATATGTCATCTCAGACTCCCAGAGCTCGCTGCTGGTAGCCGGACAGCCTTTTACGGATACCCTTGAGCCCTTGGCCCAGAAACTAGGGCTGCCCTGCCTACAGCTTCCCACCACGTCCAGCCTAGATGCTCTACAGTTGGAGGAGGTGCAGATGCTGCCCGAGGAGAACGTCTCAGACTGGGCAGAGAGGCCAGCCATGCTCATCTACACCAGCGGCACCACGGGTCGACCCAAAGGAGCGCTGCACACCCACAGCAGCCTGCAGGCCATGGTGAATGAGTGTTTATGCTGAAAACATGAAAATGTTGTCGACCTTGAATTGCGATGTTGACCTCCTGTGATGCAGGGTTATTATGGTTAACTAAAACTATTAAAAACTAGGGCTGTCGATTTAATGCACCCGCCCCGCACCAGACCTACGTAGGTCATCTTACATTTCATAAAGTTGATTGATGACGAACATGAAGCAGGGCAACAACTCACTGTGTGATGAAGCCTATACAATGCAGTTATAAGCCCCTAAAATTCAAGATATGAGGGCAAAAATGCCCCTGAATTGCTGTTTTTGTCCCATATAGCACGAGTGCAAATGTGATATTGGTTTTATAAAACAGTTCAATAAATAAGAAGTTAATACTGTGTTATATTTTAGACACAATATTGTCTGTTTTTGCTCAGTTTTGCCAACGAAAATAATAGTTTCTGAATGAATCTGCGTTTTAAACGAATTAATCGGGTGAACCAATGAATCAGCCGTTTGAACGAATCGAATGAATAAATGACTCAATGATTTACTCATTAAGACATTTACTGCCACCTACTGGCAGTTTTAGTTTCTTATTTAGAGTATCATTTCATTAAAAAAAATTTGATTTCCATATTAATAAAAATGTGTAATAAATTCTATGTTAAATCAAATATATATATATATATATTTCTAAGGCTACTTTTTATAATGTCTGATGCTTTTCTCATTTAACACAATAATGACTTTAAATTTGATGTGCGATAAATTTGCGATTAATTAATTGCCATGTCCTGTTATTAATTCTATAAAAAATTTTAATCGCTCGACAGCCATTTTAAAAACATTTCTGTTAATTAAAAAAATTAAAAAGCTGAAATAAAATAAAATGATAAATATTAGTTAAAAACTGAAAATAAACAAAAATTAGTGTAACACTTTATTTTAGTGTCCGTTACACGTTACATGTATTTACTATAGTAATAACAGTAAACTATGTATAGTTACATGCAGCTAACCCTAAACCAAACCCTAACTCTAATTATATAGCAAGTACATGTTGTTAATTAATATTACTCAGTAATTAAATGTATAATTAAACTGTAACAAGGACACCGACCGCTTAACTGTGCTTTTTTTATTGCCTTTTTTTCCTATCGCATATTTTAGTAATCATCATAAATTAGGTATCATTTAAACGCTTAAATACTCAAAATGTATCCTGTGAGAAACGTTTTGAAATCAGCCATTGGGTTACCATGGAAACAGTACTATAAAAAAATTTTGCAGGCTCTTCCCACTAGTGGGCGGTGTCATGTTTCATAATACAAAATTTATTTTAACTATTTTATAATCAACAATTTTTCTAGTCTAAACGCATATCGTTGGAAAGGTCTGAGACTCAAGGTTCCATATCTGGTGACTGTTTTGTGACAGAAATGATATTGTGACAGAAATGTATTAATTTGTGACAGAAGAATGCATCAATAGAATGTGTGTGTCACCCGGTGGCTATTTTCGGTATTGCGGCTAAAAAAATTCTCATAGGATCTTAATTTTTTTTTGTGATATTAACTTCAAATTTGAAACTAAAATTGGAATGGCACAGATAAACTATATCGTTGGAATCAAATTTACTTTCATTTTTTCCAGCTTTTGAATGATAAAAACATTGACAGCCAATCAGAATCCATAACATGCCTACAATGAAACACCCCTAAAAGGGATAGTCCACCCAAAAATGAAAATTCCGTCTTTCTGAAATGCAAAAGAAGATACTTTAAAGAATGTAGGTATACCAAACAGCTTTGGTTACCTTTGACTTCCAGTGTATGGACAAAAATACAATGGAAGTCAATGTTTTCTTACCGACATTCTTCAAAATATCTTCTGTTGTGTTCTGCAGAAGAAAGAAATGCATACCGGTTTGAAACGAAGTGAGTAAATGATGACAGAATTTTCATTTTTGGGTGAACTATCCCTTTAAAATGACTGTAACACAAAGCCTCTAATAGGCATGTGTTCTGGAGATATTCATTATTGATGATTAATAGAGTCAAATGAGGAGGTCAGGAGTTTCACCTGCTCAGATATTGGGAACAATTGAGTATTTACAGCTCTAGGAGGCGATTCAGGAATGAGACCCCTCCCTTTCCTGATGTCATTGTGTTCTTTAACTTTTGTTCCACTTCGCCTCTCTGAATAATCATTCTGATTATTTAATTTCATGTTTTTTCCATCAAAAATTGACCTGCATTTCCGATAGGGTGGAAAATTAGATCGAGAGCCTCTTCGGACAAGCTTAAATGTTTTTAATTTTATTATTTATTTACTTTTTATGATATAATTAATACATTTATTTTTCAAAAGCTATAAAATTTTATCGACAGTAGTGGCCAAAAGGGATGTCCGGCCTAGGAAAATTAACATCTTCACACTTTATTCAAATATTATTAAAAATTTATGACAGATTTTGTAAGCATGTTGTGTAGTTGTGCTTGGAGTCGATTGTTTTATTTGTGATAATAACACAATGAAACATGACAAATTGTGCAACATCACTTTTGTCATATAAAGAAATTATGAACACATGCAAAAACAAGAGAGAACCAACAAAATATTAATAACTGATTATGTTGTAATCAATGTTTGCTTTTTTTCTGTGAGCTTTTTGTTTTTCCTATACATTTTCTATATTAAAATAGCCTTTTTTGCGTATTAAAATTGCCTTTTTTGCCAAATAATTTTGTCAGATAAATAGCTTAACCAAGTTTAATGTTTTGTTCTCCCCTCATATTTAAAATATTTAAAAATATAAAATGTTTTCCTCATATTTTGAAGGTTTAATCAAACTTGTAGGGTCATTTAAAAACAAATAATCCCTCCAGATGTCACTTTTGAACACTACTGTATGTTCATTTTAAATTATATATCATTTTATATTATTAATACATCTTTTTTTTTTTCATTTTAAAATAATAATTGTATTATTAAATAATGAAATAATGGCTTAATTTAATATTAAATGAAGATAGTACTGTCCATAGCTAGAAATTTGGATAGAAAAACCATGAATAATGAATACTTTTTGTGATTAATCTGTTCAAAAGTGACGGTTTGCTGGCAGAATATACGTAATGACTGGCTAATATGACGGCTAAGATAAGACAAAATAAATAGAGGCTCTTTCTTTACTTCTGTTCAGTATCTGTTCCTCATCTAAAATGTGTATTTGATGTTATATTCTGTTGCGATGTCCCACAATCATGCAAAACAAAAGAAGAAATAATATGAAATACATATTAGGAACTGTAAATGTCAAACAGGTGCATTTTAATCAAAGATTTATTATAGGTAATTGACACAAACCTGATGAATAACACCAAAAGCAGCAGTATTGTGGTTAAGTGTAGACCTAGTTTCAACCTAATTCAGGTCTGCGTGATGGTGAGCGCATACACCAGCCCAGCTGTACGTGGTCAATAATCATGTTCATGCCACAGCACAATGACAACTGAAGAATCGCTTGTGGGCGTCATTCAGTCCATTTGAACTCAAACAGCTCATATTAATTCACATCGCTGATTTAAAGGTTTTGAGCACAATAGCTTTGGCCTGCTTCTGGGATTGTCCCATGCTTCAAACGTGTGGACCATGAAAACATTCACATGCACCTGTAGGTCAAAATCAGTTTTTCTTGTCTTGTAGATTCAGGGTTTGGTCTCCGAGTGGGCCTGGAGTAGAGATGATGTCATCCTGCACACGCTGCCCCTCCACCATGTGCATGGCATCGTCAACAAGCTGATGTGTCCACTCTGGGTGGGAGCGACCTGCGTCATGCTGCCAGAGTTCAGCGCTCAGAAGGTACAGTTCTCCCACTAACCACATCATTACCACACTTCATTCATATAAAACTGTTTACTTGCCATACTTAAAGTGTCTGAAAATCATTGCATGACCAATCAAAACAAGTGCACTTTTCCAGCTAAGTATTTCACCACAAGAAAGTTTTGGTCCCACTTTATATAAGGTAACCTTAGGCCACGTGCCCACCAAAGGCCAGTGTAGTTTTTCAATGGGAGCGCCACGTATTTAAAAATGAGGCGCTGAGAGTCTATTTCACGCTGAGCGTTTGCCATTTTTTTTCCGGACGGCAAGAGCTGAAAAATATTCAACTTTGAGTAAATCGCTGCACTCATCGTTGTCAATTTTTTCCCAGCCGCCCAATCACTGTGGAGGAGGGGCGGAACTAATACCACAGCGACCAACCATCACATCCTGTGGGTGTTGATACTGTTTCCTATGCAATGACGTTAGCCAATCATAACTGTCCATTACCTGACAATCAAGGCTTGACATTAACTTTTTTGTTCACCAGTCACTGTGGCTAGTGGTTTTCCAAAGTTACTAGCCACTCAGCATTTTCACTGGCCACAATTTTGACATCGATACCATGGGGAAAAACTGCCATATAGATATCTTTAATATTATCTCATAATTTGGCAGCAGGTTTATTAGGCTGCTGTCACTTTAAGACCTGACGCACGGATCCATTATACTGTTACACATGCGTTTTCTTTCTCAACTGTTTACGTTTACTTACAGTTTTTCTCAATCGATTTGACACTTTGCTGTTCAGTGATCTGAACACTTTGTAATTGTCCTAAATAGAAAATTTTCATTCATTTCACACAAATTGTGAATCATTTCCTCAAAATACTACACACAAAATTCTCAGATGTTTTCATAATAGTTCATACATCCAACCAAAACTTTAATAAATCAGGAAAAAACGATCACGGCTATTTTTATTGACTTTACACAAATCACAAACATTTATGTACCATTTGTCCAAAAAGCAAACAAAACTCTGGAATTTGTCATATTATCAAATGCACATGGTGTGTTTTCAGTTGGCCCCAAAACTGTTTGGTTAGTAATACACACAACAACGGAAATGCGTTTTTTTTCCACAGGAAATCTGTTTACACATTTATCGCAATTGCATAATGTAACAGGGAAAGTATGAAAGGGAAAGTATAGTTAGAGCAAGAAAAGAATAAGAATATGCAAGAGAAGGGGAAAATAAAGAGGTGTAAGTGTAAAGGTGGTGGTGTAGGTAGAGGAAGAGGTGTAATGAGAAGGAAAGGAAGAGTGGAACAGATAGAGGGAGATCATATATGAGGAGAGAGAAGGATGAAAAAAAGGAGGAGAGGAGAAGAGCTGAGTATAGTGGAAGACACTGGTGTAGTGGAAAGAGCAGGATATAGGGGTCTAAAACACCCCAAATGGTGTTTCATTTATAAGAAATTCAAAACAAAATACTTTGGCATAATGTTATGTTTGAATATACATATAAACAAATTTTATAAATATCTGTAGTTTTAAACCAGTTGAGATAATTGAAAATTTTTGCACAGCAATTTATATTCTTAAATGTCAGGGTGGCACAACTGCAAATGTGGCTGTTTTATATGAATTGACAAGGTAATAACGTTAAACCTGATACTGTAATGCAACATCCAGAGGAAATCAATAGATCACTGTGGCCGAGTGAAAAGGTTTGTAGATATCTCTCAATTACTGATAAAAACTGTTAATTTCAAGTATAGGTAGGATTGGTACACTTTCCATGCCAGGTGGTACAATGATATAATATATATTTACGAATATTTGGTTGTATCACCTGACAAAAAACACTTTGAAATGTTATGTAACAACGGAAACTTGTTTAAACACATTGTTCATGACTCAAAAATATGCATTACATCAGTTTTGAAAAGATTTTTTAAAAATGCCGTTTTTGACGCTTTATTTGCTGAATGATCCATATAACAAAACCTGTTGGAAAAACATTACAATAAAGGTGTGTTTTCATCAGTGTATTTGTACATCTACAGCTGAAAGTGTTCTAAAATCATTAGAGAATACACTTTAGTTTTGATGTTAGTATTTACTTTCAATAAATGCATTACTAGAAAAAAATGCAGTGCTTTATTTTGCAGTAAAGTTGGACTGTTTGGCTGAGATAAGAGTGTGTTTAGATCGCTGTGTTAACTGTTTTGAGAGCAGTAACACCAACAATATTCAAATGAAACAAGTGAGTGAGGGGAGGCGGGTTTGTGTGTCAACTCGCTGTCAGAGAGATGAGAGAGCAAGAAAGCGCAGCTGGTATCGTATTGGAAGTATTGGAAGTGTTTCAGATATTTCACTATCGAAAAATCGATATTTTTGACAACACTACATTGCACTTCATTTATTATTTGAGATACCCTTTTAAAAGGCTACAATTTTACAAAAGGAAAAATGTATATATTATATATAAAATTCAACCCGCCAAAGTGGCTAGTAGGAGTGACTGCGTTACACACCACTGCTGAAATACACTCGCATTTGGCGGGTCGGTGCGTGTTTATGTCAAGCCCTGCTGACAAGCCTTAAAGGAGCCGCGCCCTTAAAAACTGATTATTTCATGTCGGCGACAATAGCCTCGTGGGCAGCGCCGGCATATGGCGCAGTTGCGCATTGAGCGTCACGAGTTCGAGTCCCAGCTTGTGGACCTTTCCCGATCCCGTCCCCCTCCATCTCTCTCCAACTTCACTTCCTGTCATCTTACTGTCCTGTCATAATAAAGGCAAAAACGGCAAAAATAAATCTTTAAAAAACAAAAATAAAAAAATAAAAAAACAGACCATTTCAGACAGAGGGTCAGAATGAAGCTTGAAAATTATAATTTTTGTTTTTGGTGCAAAAGACTTTATTAACATTATAAGGAACATATTAATATAATAAAAAATCCATGCCATGACCCCTTTAAGTTGTAAATAACCCATATTATTCAATAAAGCCATATCATTTGTTCCATCATGCATTCACAGCAGAACTTTCTTAGAGCAACAAAACGGGTTTGCAGAAGTTGTGCTGCAAGCGTCAGTGAGTCGGGGCGTCTGCCGGCTCCCCTGGGGAGGAACTCATGAGACCTGCACAATGAAGTTGTGTGTAGCGGGGTGGAGGAGGGCGCTGATCACCCTTGTCGGGTACTTGTCAGAGGGATGCGCTAATTGTAGCTGTGTTGTTGCGTGCCAGCGCTGCAGGCGTCAATACCAGGACTCAAGAACTGACAGGCACTGGCTCAAACCCCTGTGTGTGTGTGTGTGTGTGTGTGTGTGTGTGTGTGTGTGTGTGTGTGTGTGTGTGTGTGAAAGACACTCCGGACTGTCACCGTGAGCGCGGAGTTTACGTGATGGATTGCCCAGTGTAGCTTTGTATCTGGCCACGCCAACTTTCGGTAAGGGCTTTAGAAGCAGATCAATGGATGGCGTGACATTGAGGAATGATCCGCGTTTTGTAAAGGGAGGGGGTTTACGGCAGCGAGCGAGTGAGCGGAAGGGCTTTAAGGTCCAGGAGAATTTAATGGGAGTCAAGGATCTGATTGACAAGAAAGGACACAACAGGGAAAAAAGACATTCAGGACAAACAAGAAAGTTACGTTCTCTGTTTTCCGCAGATATGACCTTGAACACACATGTTAAAAAACAAACGCCTTCTTTGAGGGATCAAACGCTTTCTTCACCACAAGGGTTTTATTATTTACAACATGCGGTTCAGTAATTTTTAATGAAGCAGAAAAATCAATATTTGAGCCACCATTACTTCGGCTTTGGAGTTGTTTGAGTGATGAGCGCTCATCTCAGTTCTGGTGGGAGCAAAACATACGTGTAGATGAATTTATTGTGGTATGAATGCATTAGACAGCCTGCAGTCAGAGACTCTACCATTATTAATGATGGGATGTAAAAGGTTATCCATCATGTGATGGTGCAGGGCGGGTGTTTTCTGCATGTATGTTGCTCATTATTGGATTTCAGAGTGCGTGTGTTTGTGTGAGATTTGGCATGTGCAGTTATACAGATAAATGCTTTTAAAGAAAAACCGTGTTGTGAAATCAAAATTGGAGTTTTGTAGCTTTCAGTCTGTTAGCTCTGAGACAACCATATGCTGGTGTACTTTTAAACGTTGACAACAAAAATCTTTGTTTTAGCAGACACATTTTAAAGGTATTTTTAAATTTTAGATAATGGATGAAAAATCAATTCAAGTCAGTTGACTCAGGGTGTATTACTTTTTTTCCCAATACAACTAGCCAAAGCCACAGATCATGGTTTTGCCTGATTAATGTGTAAACTAAAGACTTTTTGCTATAATAAATGGACAAGTCTTTTCATACATGTCCTACCCCATCTTATTTCTTAATAAGATGTACATGAACACGGATGCATGATATTGGATTTTTGCCGATATCCGATATGCCGATATTTTTCTACTTCTTTTGGCCGATGCCAATACACATTTTTCACTTTGTTTGGAAACAACACCTGTCCAAGAATTATAAATTAAGTTATTTTCATTGTGCCTTTTGATAAAAATTATATATCGGCAAGGCATATCGGCAAACTTTTTTCATATCGGCTGATGCCGATTATTATATTTTAAGCCTTTATCGGCCAATTCCAATGTCATGCCTCTTTAAGGTCCAGGGGCCTCATTTATAACCGTTGCGTACGCACAAAACTGGCACTGAAAGAGGCGTATGCCAGTTCCTACGCATACGTTGTGATTTATAAAAACAAACTTGACGAGAAAATTTGCGCACCTCCACGCAAACTCTGACCCATGCGTACGAACATTTTGGAGACAGAGCAGTTTGGCAACAGCGATGGTGAGCTGAGGGACTGACGGCAGCTGAAGGAAAACCACTTTAAATCCTCATTATGAGTCCTAATCATAAATACAGTGCATGTTCACAATAACAGTTTAAATAAAAGAATGATGGAAACACATTTACATTAATATTACAATTTTACTAATGGCAGTAAGCACTGAAATTACATTATGCAGTCATTATGCAGAAGTTAAACAAAAATGATATGAATTTAGATAGTAGATGTGCTTCATTCGATCACTTTTCTTGTGACACGCTGTTTTAATGAGCTAGGAGCACAATAATTCCTCTTTGAACTAGGTGTTATGACAAAATATTTTAGCGAGAACAATGATCAGTAATGCACACTTAACTTCGATATTATGGAAGACACTGCTGGATTCGGTGGTCGAACGGTCCGTTGTCCAGTTTGAATAGGTCCAATGATAATAGCTTACTGTACAACCACAGCTGCACGGAGGTGTTCATGTCGTGTGAAGGCATCTTCAAACAATTACCACTGTATTTGAAGGATACAATTTGAGGAAAATGGTAAGACAATGTAATGTATATTGCACAAATGGCATTTATAGTCCATATCTAATATTTTCTAATGTCTTGTACCTTTGACGGTGTTAACCATGGTGTCACGTGGATGGGAACGTGCATGGAAATGATATGCAGATGAGGTTATGCATAGTAAAACTAGGCGTTGTAAGCTCCATATATGGTGATTTCGGGGAGGAGACAGAGTGGAGATGCATGTATGCACAATCTTCCGCTGACTTGGATTTATAAAGGGATTTGTGCGCAGGTTCTGCCGTACGCATGGTTTTATAAATCTGATTTTTTTTGTGCGTACGCAGAATCTAGCTTTTGCGCGTACGTACACTTTTAGGATGATATCTACGCAAAGTTTTATAAATGAGGCCCCTGGAGATTTTAATAGGAGTCAAGGATATGATTGACAAGAAAGGTCTGGAGAGGAGACAACAGGGGAAAAAAAGACACTCAGGACAACAAGAAAGTTACATTCTGTTTTCCGCCAATACGACCTTGAACACGCATGTTAAAACGCCTTCTTTGATGGATCAAATGCTTTCTTCACCACAAGGGTTTTATTATATACAACATGTGGTTCAGTAATTTTTAATGAAGTAGAAAGACATGAACACAGTAGGGATGCACGATATTGGATTTTTTCCGATATGCCGATATTTTTCGACTTCTTTTGGCCGATGCAGATACCGATATACATATATTTTTTTCTCTTTGTTTGGAAACAACACCTGTCCAAGAATTAAAATTTAAGTTATTTTCATCATCCATTTGATAAAATTATATATCGACAAGGCATATCGGCATAATTTTTTCATATCGTCTGATGCCGATTATAATATTTTAGGCCTTTATCGGCTGATTCTGATGTTGTGCCGATAATATCTTGTATCCCTACAACACAAGAAAGTTTGTCAAACTAATACATTGTTTTATTGCATTTTATTTAAACTATTGTAGTGTGCAGCATTTAACAGGGAAATTTTGAAAGAATAGCCTACTGCACCTGTCAAAATGCACCATTTCACTGCCTATGCAGTTTGCAATGAGCTTGACTTGACCTTCAGTACCACAATGCAAAGTACTTGACTTGACCTTTCATTTTCAGTGTGATGAATGAATGTAAGTGAATGCACGTAATTGCACATTACTAAAGGTGTGTTTCACCATCTTTTTAGTCATTATTTGATCGGCAAAAGTTTTTTTTCTTTACGTAAAAGATGTGATTAATCAATAAAACGCATGGCAACCGTATGGTAAAAAGTTGTGAAATTTGGCACACAGATAGAGGACAGTCTAAGATGTTACCATATAAAATTTGGAGTCTCTAACTCAAACCCTTTAGCGCCACCAACAGCTCAAATTGTCACTCATATTTTTGTTAATAACTTTTAAATCGTTAGGGCAAAATTCTTTTTTCCTCTGATTCCCTGGCTCATGCAAACATCATTTTTTTAACTCCTCCCAGGCCAAATGAATTTGGCTCAGATCATCCACAGACCATGCTGGCAAAACGTTATTGAAAGCTTTTTGATAGACCAAACCATTCTCTTATAGCATTTAAACAAAATTGTAACTATCATGCCAAAGTTGACCTGAGGTTAAATCTCCGCAACTCGAAACTTATTATATATCATAGCCAGGGTACCTGATGAGTTTCACAACACCTCTTTTTGCTTATAACTCTTCAGTAGTTTTGCCTAAAATCTTAAAATTTTCCTAAAATCCAAAACTTTTTGATATTTAAAACCGTTTTCATATAAATCAAAGTTGCCATAAAAGGTTTCTATGCAATATCTTGGCAATGCTGCTGCCTGTTGCACTGAAACTTGATATGTTAAATCGTGACCCTGACATGCCTCCATAGCTACTCATTTTGCATCTATTATCCTTGGCCCATTTTTTCTGCTTGCAGCTATATTTAATTTTTCATTTGTTTCATGAACTTTGGCCATTTTGTTATATTTTTCTGTAGTCCCACAAATTAATTGGCTGAAGTCTGCAAAACTGTTTGACAAATCAACATTAATTTGATAGATTATTGTCAAGAATGTCTCCAGACAAAACGTGCCAGATTTGATGAACAGCCTAAGTTTACCCACGTACACTGTATGCTTTGAAATATATAATATTGAAGTATATTTCAATATATGGGGGCTAATGTAATGAAAAATAGAAACCAGAGGAACTTGGGTACCAGAGTGGAGAGGAGGAGGTGTGGTGATGAGAGATGGGTTTTTGATGATAAAAGAAGTGTCACTCTCTGTGTGTGTGTGTGTGTTAGTGGGGGGGTTGATGGAGAGAGTGCGAGACAGCAGGAATGATAAGAGCATGGAGGTACTGAAGCAGGAAATAATGAAATGGAGAGAGAGAGAGGGCGGGGGGAGATGTGTGCCTCCCAGGGGGGACAGAGCCAAGGAGAATCTGTCGTTCACCTTCAATTAATTCACGCGTTTCTCCCACTGTGTTCTAAAGGTGCAGCCAGGCGTGCGAGACTGTGTGTGTGTGAGAGATGAAAAAGAAAGAATTGTTATATTGTATCTTTTATGTGTGAATCGTACACATTTATGTTTGATCATTCATTCTACCTCCTCTCATTCCCATGTGCTTGCATGTCATGCAATGAAAGTAAGAGTGAGTGAGTAAAGTTAGAAGCTGTGTAATTGATTTGTGTGTTTATATGGGCAGTTATGCATCTGTTTCCGTCTGACAGACCGGGATGAGTGTGGGTGTGAGGTTGGGATGAGGTCTGCCGTCCTTCACTATGCTTCACGCAACACATTCATCAAAAGCAGAGAAACGCTGTAAAAGCCCAGTGTGTCCTGCGCAGTCTTCGCTCTGACCTCAATAGTAGCTCTACAGGGAATCTCAACTGTTTCTCTTCTGCTGTGAATCACACTGACCTTTACAAATCTATACTCGCTTTTTCCTTTTTTAACAACATTCCTCCAGTCGACAACCTTTCCCCCCAAGCTTATAGACAAATAGCACTAGGGATGCACGATAAGTGACTTAATCGGTATCTGTAGTGTTGTAATTAACAGCAACTTTCTGATTAGTCCAATACTGGAAGCAGATATATCAAGGCTGTTTTTTTAATCCAGTTTAAAGATTATGCCAGGTCTTAAAAGTGTCTTTTTTCTACTCACCATGTCTTGATGTCTGATTTCACCTAGTGTGAACCAAGGTGGTCTATAATAGCTGCAGAAAATATCTTTTAGTATTGCCATTCATCTGCAACATCCTGCAGTCTTTTCTCAGTTCTGGAGACAATGTTTTTTGCTAATTAGTTTGACCTCCAACAGTATATTTATATCGACATTTACACTTTTCAACTTAATTGGTTATAATATTCATTTTCAAGTGAGAATGTATAGCTTAACAATAGGGGTGTAACGGTACACAAACATGATGGTTCGGTACGTACCTTGGTATTGAAGTCACGGTTCGGTACAGCAGGAGAGAGAAAACTAAACATAAAATTGCTTCTTTTTTCTTCTTTTTGTATTAAACAGTGGTTTATTAAACAAATGATGTCTCTCTCTTTAAATAAATTCATTTATAATTAATATTTTCTTAAGGATAAAAAAATCTATCTCAGCTAATGCTGTAAACTATATACAGGAGCTCTTTCTTGCACATTACTATAATATTAAAGGTTACAATTAACAACAGAGCCCAAACTATTACATTCAGTTGCTATTTATTTTTAGATATAATAATCAACACTCAAAAAACAAACAAACATGTAAATTGCACTTAAAGCAGGTTTTGCATTAACTTCTAAATGTAATTATAAAATTGTTACTCCAATTCATTTTTGAAATATAATCATTTACGCAGTAACTGTCATAACTTGTTTTCATGACAAATTTATTTAAACATATATTAAATAATTAAGACATTACTAACAGGTAAAGTAAATATAATGAATATATAAGCTAATACAGTGCATATATTGAGTGAAGTGCTCCCTCTAGAGTTCATTTCTCTAGTGAACTAACATGCTGTGGACACTAAATGACTTGCCTGAGGTAAATGTAATGCTACATGAGATATTATTCTCAAGCTGTTTTTTCCGTTGTTGTCTTTCCGCGGTTGAAATGCTTGTTGAGAGATTACACGTAAACATATCTATGCATAGATCGGCTATTCTTCTTCTGTGCTTTTTCCTGTTGTGGCTGTGAAGACAGAAACACACCAAGCCGATGGTCGGGCAATTTTTGTTCGTCGGCCGACTAAGTTTTCTCACTGTGTTCTGCACCGTCGGCTGAAGTTGGTCCTCGTCAGCTTTTTTCAGCCAATTCGACATGTTGGTTCAGCGTCAGAGCTCGTCAGTCCGTCGGGCCATCTGATCATTCTGATTGGCTGTTCAGCTACTGCCACCTGCTGGTACGGAAAGGCATTTCATCTTAGGCAGGCGCAGAACGGACATGCTACTTGGCCGTTGGCTGTCGAGCGTCGGTTTGGTGTGTCAGGGCAACATTGGACCCAGGCGCTGCCGATGTGAGCCAACCCCGCAGTCTGCTTTCATCACCACTAGTTCGTCGCCGTCGGCTTGGTGTGTTCCTGCCTTTAGTAAACAGTGTTGAATTACCATGAGCGCCCCCTTCTGGATTGGAGTGTGGATCGCCTGTGACTGACTGAATTCGTCGTCTGACTATATGCACTGAACCGGGGCGAATACATGTACACCCCCTGTCTTTACACCCCTACTGTACAATAAAAATAAAATTGTTTTTTGATCATTTAGATTTAAAATTTAGCATTAATATAATGACTACAAGATTATCATGGCCAAAAGAATTTACAATAATACAAAATAATTTATCTGCAGCCTATAAATAGTCCACACAACCACTGGTTTGCATGATAATTCTTTTGTTTTCAATCATATTTTATAGTATAGCATATTTTTATTGTTTTTAATACATATTGCCTACATTTAACAAATATTAGAAGTAAAAATTGAGCAATTAGAAGTAATTCAAGTGTAATCGACCAGTCTCTGTTGTCCTGTTTCCACCGTAATGCCGCTGGATCTCGTGCCGGAGATGGCTCGCGTTCGGCGGGGGAACTGATAACTTCAGACCGCCACCTGCGTTTCACTCGTAGCCGAAAAATTCTGTGACTGACTCCATAACCTATCCATAAATAATCAGTGTACAATTCTGAGAATGTGTTTTAATATCCTAAGTATTTATATTCTGTATCTTTTTTATTAAAATCATAAAATTTTATGCAAGACATCAGGCGTTTCCATCACGCGAAAAGACCGATGTGACACTCGTTTAGGCGACTCACATCACGCCCCTGTATGTTTCTTTGCATAAAATTAAATGATATACAGGAACAATAATGAATTTTTAGATAAAATGAAATGTTCCCAAACCTGTATTTAAACCGAAGACATGCACCAATTTGACGGAGCTGCACTTCTCTCTCTCCTGAAGAGGTCGCATAAAACCCACGATAAATAACTCAACCCCTGGGTTATGTCTGACCCAGGATCTGGGTAACGCAAAAACACTGGAAAAATAACCCAAAAAAATGACCCAAAAGGCTAAACCCAGGTCTTGGATAGAAAAAAAATAACCCAAGATTTTTTAGAGTGTAACCAGTCAAACTTTACAATGACAAAGCATAAAAATTATTATTGGTTAATAAATTGGCCAACATTTTGATATCACTTCATACCTAATAGTACGCACTCAAATGATTATTTGCAAATTTGGCAGATTTATTTTCTGTTATATTTACATTGAACTGTTTCTTTCCAACCACTTTTGGATGACAAAAAATGCTAATGTTGTTGTTGCTGCTGTTTTGCTGTATTCCAGGTTTGGGAGCAGTTGATTGCTTCAAAGTCCCCCATGGTGAATGTGTTCATGGCAGTTCCCACCATCTACTCAAAACTCATTGAATATTACGACCAACATTTTACTCAACCTCGAGTTCAAGACTTCATCAGGGCTGTGTGCAAAGAGAGAATACGGTACCATCCTCTCTCTCTCTCTTTCTTTTAGAACAAACAACATTAATTTAGCTAGACTCACAGATCCAACCAACTAGAGCATCTCCTCCCAAATTCTCTTTTATTCTTCAGTAGAGCTACATCAAAGAAGAGCCTTCAAACCTTTATATAGCTCAGTCACGGAAGCTTCTGTGTACTTTACCTCAGGGTCAAATGCTCAAACAAGACTTTTTGAAGAAAAACAAACAGTGCATAATTTGTGGAAAATTAAATGGTGGCCAATTCTCTCTCTGTGTCGCTCAGGTTGATGGTATCTGGTTCCGCTGCTCTTCCGCAGCCCGTCCTGGAGCGCTGGGCAGAGATCACGGGTCATGTGCTGCTGGAGCGCTATGGCATGACTGAGATTGGCATGGCGCTATCAAACCCACTTAAGGGACCACGTGTACCCGGTACTGCACCACTTCATAAATGTGTGATACATGACTGCTAGCAACAATAATAAATAGCACGTATGCATTCTCTTAACAAAAATTAATAATAGCTATGCTTCCATCCACCTATTTTTATGCGTATTTTGGGAAATCGTTTAAAAAAACGCTGGAACGAAACACCAAGATGTGCATTAAAAAGTGCTCAATTGAGGCGGATACATTTTTTTATCCCACAAGAGCTGCTATGGAAACACAAAAAACCTCATGTGACTTCGCCTCAGCAGAGGATGTGATTGGATAACTGGACTAACCGGCGGACCAATCGCATCGCAGTATCTCAAATGTTGGTTTGGTGGTTCTGAAACGCCTCAGTCAAAGTGTGTCATCAGAATGATTTGGTTTAATTCCCTCCAGAAGCATCTCACACGATTGTGTTCCCAAACACCAGCATCCGAACACGAGAACATGACAGCGTTTATTGTGTTTCGTCTGACGCTCTGAGACCAACTCATTTATGATGGAGGAAAAAAAGAGCAAGATTGCAGCAACTTACATTTTTGTTACTGATATTTTGCTCCAATTTCCCAGGAAGTGATGATTTTGTTCTCTTGAACACGTGGGATTGAAACGCTGCTTTATTTTACAAATGTTTTATGCGTTATTCCAATTTTGCGCATAAGTTAAATTTGTAACTTTGGATGGAAACAAAGCTAACGGTAACCAAACTTACTGTCACCAATACAGAAATTCAACTAGAGATTCCAAAAGCTTGTTTGAAGGAGATCCCATATTAATCTATTGTGGATTTACAGCAAGTAATTTTAAATTAGGACTGCTTCGATATTAGATTTTCACTTCACGATTATCGTCGCCAAAACAGTTTGCAACAACAATATTATTGCAATATCTATAAAAAAAAATGTAAATAAATTTAAAGTTTAGTTGGGTCAGCACAATTTAGTTGGTTTTGGTCAAATTAATTTACTCTAGTATGTTTAACTTTATTACATTTGTCAAATTAAATTTTCTTATGTTGGTCCAACTTAATTTTTTTATTAATTTACCGAGGTTTACTCTTCAGCACAATGGTAACCACAAAAGTCATTATAGAAACTCTTCCAAATGTCCAACATAACTGAGCATTACACTGCAAAAAAAATGCTTTTCTTACTTAGTTTTTTTGTCTAGTTACCAGTTCAAATATCTAAAAATTCTTAAATCAAGAAGAATTTTCTAGACAAGTAAAAATTATTGTCTTGTTTTCAGAAAATTCAAAATTAAGTGAGTTTTTGCTTAAAACAAGTAAAATAATCTGCCAATGGGGTAAGCAAACTAATCCTATTTCAGACTGAAAACAAGATTATTTTGCTTACCCCATTGGCAGATTATTTTTGCTTATTTTAAGCAAAAACTCACTTAATTTAGAATTTTCTGAAAACAAGACAATAATTTTTACTTGTCTAGAAAATTCTTCTTGATTTAAGAATTTTTAGATATTTGAACTGGTAACAAGACAAAAAAACTAAGTAAGAAAAGCATTTTTTTTGGAGTTTAAACACTAAGATGAATTTCCCTTTACTGAAATAACACTTAAGGCTGATTTATACTTCTGCGTTGGACCTACGTCGGAGCCTCTGCACCGTAGGCTATGTGTCTGTTTTCATTTATTCTTCTGCGTTGTTGTCCGCGTCGACATGCAGGCAGACCACTAGGAGGCAGTGTCCACGGTCATGTTGAGTATCAAGGCAAAAGCTGAAGAAGAAGCAGCTTGTCATGTACGTTGTCAGAAAAGCTTACAAATAGAAGCGGCAGAGAAGCGGCAAATAGGTAACTACTTTTGTTGCAGTTTGACTGTATGTGTCCCCTGAAAAAGAGCGTTTTTCATTCCTATGGAAGTTGAAAACGCTCGCTCTTCTCCTATTACTCCGCGCCAGTTTTTTGACCTGAGGGAGGGGTTCTAACAGACCAATCACAGCGCTTGCGGTCCACATAGAATTGACGCGTTGTTACGTTTTTGAAGAGGTGCACGTCAGGCTACGTCGTAGGCTACGCGTGGTACAAACAGCCTACGGCGTGCACTCGACGCAGAAGTATAAATCAGCCTTTAATCCCCAAATTTACTCTCCTAATGCAGTCCCTTCAAAGCATGCTGGGAACTACAGATCCACTGCCCAGTTAGTGATGTCAACAAAAATGATTCATGTAGTTTTAACACAAATTAATTAAGTAAACTTTTCAGATTTAAATATATTAAGTGGATTGAACACAATAAAATTAAGTTGTGACAAAATATTCAAAAATTGTTCTGCTTTAGCTCATGAACAAGAGGCAAAACTCATTTTTGAGTGTAAGATATTTTGGTGTTAACTGGTTACCATGTTAAACTTGTTCAATTAAGATCCAACCAATCAGCTGAGATGATTGTGAATGCTAAGGAATAGCTCTCTCATGGTTCTGTCGGATGCTGAAATGCGGTGGTTTGGGTTTTTATTATCATCTTTGTTTCGTAACTTTTGCTTCTACAGATGTTTAGCTTTAACGTTTCATCTCTGTAAAGGTATGTTGCTGTTTTTTTCTCAGACAGTTTATGATGGCAAGTCGTCAGATCAAACTCCGTTCTGAAGTAGTTTGTTTGTTTGTCTCTCTTTCGTCTGTGTTTTGTTGTTTTCATGTGATTATCTTCTGAGAAACTCTCCATGGGTCTTTCTGAGTGATCAAACTGCTCCTGTCAGCTTCCACGTCTCTTTTTAGTGTCGGTATCAAAGCACTTTTAGTGTTCTTCTCGCAATTTCTTTGCATTGCTCCGGGTGTCTGAGGATTGTTTTGTTCGTCTTTCGACATGCGAAGGTGCTAGCGTTGCTGTCAGAGGCGGCTTGTGTGCCTTGTAGTATTATTAGTGAATAGTTGGGAAGAAAGAATGAGCTGGAGTTAATGCTCAGAGGTGATGATTAAGAGGAGTTTGCCATGGTTAACATTTCTTGCTCTGCCCCACGAGACGCCAGAGAAGTAGGTTGAAGTCAATCAATATCAGTCACAGGGTTGACTGTGATCACCAGAGATGAGTCTGATCTAATGTGAACCAAATTTTGTTGTGACAGAACATTGATGTTGTAAAGATCTAAGTCTACTGAAGAAATTGTCTGGATTTTCATTTCAGTCAGTTGAGGAAATAATGCAGTTCTTGATTTCATTGATTTTAAAGAGATCTCAGGAACTCATGAACTGGATTAGGCCATTGTTCTAGTTGAAATAAATGTTAATGTTTTAAGTAGTGATGCACTGAAATGAAAATTCTGGGCTGAAACCGAAACCGACAATCCAGGATGCAATTTAAATTGCACATAAGGCAGTTTTTATATCAATTCTTTGTAACACTTTACTTTATAAATAATGCATTACAAAAGTATTTTAATGCATTAATTATGCCTTGTAATGCATTGTATGGTCTCATTAATAATTGTTACCGCTGTTGTAATACATTATAATACTGATCTATTCATTGTTACACCTTTAGAAAGTATAATGCATTTAAACACAATTTCAGATGTAACAACACTGTAAAAAAGAATTGTTGGTTTAACTTAAAGTAAGTCACCCGGTTGCCTTAAAATTTTGAGTTTATTGAAATTAAAAATTTGAGTTAATACAATGAAGATGATTAATTTAATCAACAGAAACTTAAAATATTATGTTATCTGAACCACATTAATAATTTAAGTTGATTTGACAAAAGAAAAAAATGTTGTTATAACAAAGCATGATAATATTTTTTTTAAAGTGAAGGAATCTGCAAATATTATAATGCATTTTAACTTTGGTTAGTTATTTATGAAAAGATATAATGCATTATAACTTACCTTATGAATACTTTTTTATAATGCATTATACATGAAGGATTTAAGTAAAGTGTTACCCAACTTTTGTTTCTACTCTAGTTTGTTGGTGAAATATAAACATTTAAACAATGGCTGTAATATTTGTTTTCAAGACAGATTTATTCAAACATGCATTAAAAAAATAAAGACATCACTAACAGGTTTAGTAAAAACACAATGAATATGTAATACAGTAATCACAGCATAATAGAGAGCGGCAAAACAGCATTTATTCTTTTTTTGTTGTTGATAAAATTGACAAAATGTGAAAGTTGAGACTTTGTTTCATGTTAAAAGTAGCAAAGCACAAAGATTACTGCGATTATTGGATTGAAGACGCAGTACAAATGTTCACGCAGAGACTAAAAGATCGATCTTGAGATTTGAGAATCCATATCAGTATAGATTAAAATTGAGAAATCGATATTGTCCACCCAGCTGACACATTTAACCTTTGTAGTCCATGTTGTGCATGAAATAGATGCTTAATAGTTTAAATGCGCCATTGGAGAAGTGCTAATTAAACATCGTTGTTGGAAAATCATGTTCGAAATCGGAAATTTCTGATTCGGACGGAAAGTTTTGGTAGCCAAAATTTCGGTGCATCCCTAGTTTTAGGACCAGTTGCTAATGTTAATTTAAAAAATGGATAGATCTTCTACCAATTGTAAAATACACAAAAGAGTATCAGCTTCAGCTATGATACTAAACTGTTAAACTTAGTGAGGGTCTACATCTTTTAGCAGAAGGATGACATTAAATTGATTTAACGATATGCAGAAATACAAAACATAATTTTTCAGATTTAATTTTCAAACATAAGCAAGAGATCCTGTTTTTACATACTCTATAGATGTTATTTATAGTTATTTATATTGCTTTTCTCACACATTTTCACTCTCTCTCTCACTCCTTCACCTGATTAATTTCTTTTTAGCTGTTCCTCACTAAATTCTCCACCTCATTTTTCTCACTCACAAACATCACTCTCTCTATCATAGCTGGATACACTGAGACATGTCGGTAAATTAGTGCAGATGGAGTAAACAAGTAATTTTAATAAAAAAAATCTATAGGGCATCATAAAATGAAACAAATTCAAATACTACAATATAACAAACAATAATAAATGATCAAAGTAGGATTATTAGTGGAGTTATTAGTGGCCAATTTAGAAGCATAAATTCAGCTGCTACCTGCTACTGTCTTGTTTCTCACACTTAGGGTGTGTTACAATACCTCAACGCCCTCACAATCATCCAGAACACTCTCAGAAAAAAGGTACAAAAGCTGTCACCTTTCAAAAGGCAAACATTTGTACCTTATTTACCCCTAAAGGGTGCATATTTGTACTTTAAAGGTACATATTAGTACCTTTTGAAAGGTACACTCTAAAAAATGCTGGGTTAAAAACAACCGAAGTTGGGTTGAAAATGGACAAACCCAGTGATTGGGTTGTTTTAACCCAGTGGTTGGGTTAAATGTTTGCCCAATGTGCTTTTATTTAACTCAACTATTGTTTAATAATTACTATATGGCTGGCTTAAAATGAACCCAAAATATGTTGGAAATTAACATTCATTAATATGTTTAATAAATGAACATTTATTAATAAGTTTAAATGTATAATAATTAAACAATAAACATTTATTAAATTGGTTATTAATAAATGTTCACCTTTTCATTATTATTGTTTCCTCTAGTAATTATGTGTCTGATTTTTAATTTCCAACCTATTTTGGGTTCATTTTAATCCAGCCATATAGTCATTTTTAAACAATAGTTTAGTTAAATAAAAGCACATTGGGCAAATATTTAACCCAACTGCTGGGTATGTCCAATTTCAACCCAACTTGGGTTGTTTTTAACCCAGCATTTATTTAGTGTGTATGTGTGTGCTGTTGTACCGCAGTGACAGCTTTTGTGCTGTTTCTTTTGAGAGTATAGCATTGAGTTTTACACAGGCAAACACCATTGACATTTTCAAGATAATGTACAAATCTAGTTAAACAAGCAGTTCAGAAGGGTAAACTAGAGAAAAATAAATCAAATTGTGCCAATAGTTGTAACAATGCACATACATTCTGCTTCCTTCAGTGTTGTACTAGGAGGTGCCGCCACTCCCTGTGGATTGTGCTCATTGTGGATTGCTGTGCGAGAGGCTTTGAATAAAACATGAGTGTGTGTGTGTGTGTGTCCTCTGTTTTAATGAGGGCTTGTGATGGGCAGAGGGACTGGAGGCTTGTTAATGGCTTCTTTAGGCAGTCCGGGTGCTATTGTGTCCTTTTCTCATTTTGTGATAGGAATGCTGCTACAGTGACAACCACATTCCAGTATATACTCACATGCGATCATATCCCAGTGGACACCGAACACAGACCTCAGATCAGCCCCCGTCTCATTAATATTCACACTCAAGCCCCTAATGGCCGGATTTCACATACGTGTGTATGTAGGAGTAAGACATTCCTTCAGCTCTGTAAATCTGTGCTGCAGCTCTACAGTGCTGGCTGGGTTTATTAGTCAGATCAAGCACGTTTTACAATAGGCTGACGTTTTTCCTCCAAACATTAGTATGTTGCAGATGCTGGAACATTTTGACCATGGAGATTTTGCAAGAAGAGCATTATTTTATTAGCAATATTATTTCTCACAGAATCCACAATTAAGCTTCTCCAAACACCAAATGCAAGTAAAAATTGAGTAATTAAATAAAATTTGGACATATAATTTATGCTTTCGATCACAATGAAGAAAAATAGTAAAGCTGCTCGACTCCAGATAAATTGAGAATCACGATTGTTTCGGTTCAAATAGAGATCACGATTCTTACACGGTTCTGAATAGACAGCTAAACAAAATGTAATTTACTAGAGGTTCTGACAAAATGTTACTTGCTGCAGTCTATTTTGGAGAATGTAATTTGAATTATTATTTTTTTTAAATAATCTTGTTGAGTGAATGATTCAATGACTCACTCATAAAGACTTCACTTGTTTCATTACTGGATGAATCAGCGTTTTTTAACAAATCTCTTCAATGAATGATTCAATGACAAATACATTATTTAATAGGCACTTGATGTAATTGATACAGTCTTTATTTGAAGTGTCAAGTTCACTACCGTAGACATCAGTGTTTTGCATGTTTTGCAATAGGCTGACGTTTTTCCTCCAAACATTAGTATGTTGGAGATGCTGGAACATTGAATTTTGACCATGGAGATTTTGCAAGAACAGTATTATTTTATTAGTAAGATTATTTCTCCCAGAATCCATAATTAAGCCACTCCAGACACCAAATGCAAGTAAAAATTGAGTAATTAAATAAAATTTGGCCATATAATTAATGCTTTCGATCACAATAAAGAAAAATGGTAGACCAATAGTAGAGCTGCATGATTCTAGATGAATTGAGAATCGCGATTGTTTCGGTTCAAATAGAGATCACGATTCTTCCACAATTCTGAATAGACAACTAAACAAAATTTTATTTACTAGAGGTTCTGACAAAATGTTAATTGCTGCAGTCTATTTAAAAAAAAAATGTAATTTGAATTACTTAAAAAAATCGAGTTGAGTGAATAATTCAATGACTCATTCATAAAGACTTGTTTCATTACTGGATGAATCAGTATTTTTGAACGAGTCTCTTGAATGAATGATTCAAAGACAAATACATTTTTTTAACAGGCACTTGTTGCCACCTACTGGTGTAGCAATGTAATTGATGCAATCTTTATTTGAAGTGTCAAGTTCGCTACTGTAGACATCAGTGTTTATATCCGAACTATAAACTTTGGTAACACTTTAGTATAGGGAACGCATATTCACTATTAACTACGACTTTTCCCTCAATAAACTCCTAATTTACTACTTATTAATAGCTAGTAAGCTAGTTGTTAAGTTTAGGTATTGGGTAGGATTAAGAATGTAGAATATGGTCATGCAGAATAAGGCATAAATATGTGCTTAATAAGTACTAATAAACAGCCAATATTCTAGTAATATGCATGCTAATAAGCAACTAGTTAAAAGACCCTAAAATAAAGTGTTACCTAAACTTTTATCCCAGTACTTTTGTGATCATTTGAATTATTGTAACCCGAATGATAATGTGTGGCTGAAAAGACTGTTTGTGAAGCTGTTTCATATCTATACATGACAACTGCTCTCTCTGGCTCAGAACGCAGATCTGAATGTTCGCTGTGATCGTACCTGTCAAAGGTTTAATAGACGTAGAGCTGAATCACTGTCATTTAGGAATAAGATCACGTGTTTCGATCGAGATCGCGAACTTTTAATGTTAAATAAGTCTGACCAAAAACTGCATACAAGTCACAGAAATTAAAATATCAAGAGAATATAATCAAGTTGTGTTTATTGAAAATGTCTCTGTGTTTTCCAGGTGCTGTTGGAGTACCTCTGCCAGGAGTGGAAGTGCGTATCATGATGACAAACACCACCAGCACTGTGATTGCTGAGGGCAACAGAAAGGGAACCCAGGTACCGAATTCGTCTGTATGAACGTGCAACAGGAGTACCAATTGTTACATTAATTTCCTGACAGTTAAAAATAGAGCATGAACGAAAATGTACAGCTCATTTAGTCAAACTGACTGATAAGCATTATTATATAGCACAACCTTATTATTTGAACTGATTCATTTCGGTCATTTTGAGTGGGAGTTCCTTTAAAACAGAAATGCTACCCATAATTTAAAATGGGCTTGTTCAGGAAAAGGTGGATAGTCATTCACTAAGTATGCATACACACTTTCTTGTGCATAAAACACACAAAAATCACGATGAAACAATAAGTACGCATTTAAATTGATCAAAATATAGGATCAATTTTGTTTTTAAGTATGCAATAATTAGTGAAGAAAACCCACTGGCTTTGAGTCCTTCGAGTTTCTGGACCTGTTTTATTCTCAGGTGAAGGCTGGTTTGGAGGGGAAGGAGGGCGAACTGTTGGTTCGAGGTTCTTCTGTCTTTCAGAAGTACTGGAACAAACCTCAGGAGACAGCAGACACCTTCACTGAGGACGGCTGGTTCAAAACTGGTATAGCTCTCACGCTTACTTTGTGCTCGTCTGTTATGCTAATACATGTACAGTATATGTCTACACAGTGTGTTCTGTGGGGTTGACATGCTCGAGTGGAGCTTGATGAAGGTTTGACTGTCTGTCTGAGATAAATCAGTGAAACCAGCAATGTGAGGATGAGGAGAAGACGGCATTATGGTCCAGTTTGATACTATAAAAGCAGGACATAAAGTGAAAGGAATTGATTTCAGTTTGTTTTTTTACGGAGACGCATTTTATAGCTTCAGATAACTTAAAATATGTATGAGGCATGGACAACTTTATGGCAATTTTGTATCTTTACATCCCATGTTCCTTGAATGGGATATTTAAAACTCTTTAAAATATATTTGTGCTCTATGAAAGAAAGTCATAGGGGTTTGGAACACCATGACTAAATAATGACAGAATTTTATAGATGACAAAACTATTCCTGTAATAAAATAAAAAAATGTAAATACAAATGTGGAGGGAGAGAGAGACAGAGTTGCGATGCTCCACGGTTCTGTCACACTCCATTACACAGCGCCATCCCATAATAAGAGAGAGCGCACACCAGCCTGCAGTGTGTGTGTGTGTGTGTGTGTGTGTTCATGGACAAAACAATTTCTGAAGCAGACTAACTGCTTCTTATTAGTATCAAAGACTTTAGATATACAAAGACGGCACACTCATTTTGCTACGAATGGGAGAAAGTGCAACACGCAATATGGTGGAATAAGTCCTGCCTTCTAAATAAAAGAGCCCATCGCTGATCGGTAAAGTCATCGCGTCACTGAAGCTGCTGTTAGAAGCTCCGGTTGCTTTAGAAACAGTCAGTGTTCTGAGATGACTGCACATGCGCAATGGCTTGTCTAGTCTGAAAAATTCAGTTTTTTGTCGTGATTTAAGCGTTTTGAGACAAAATTTATGAGACAGTTGTTGTCATTGGTGATTTCAAATATGAAATTTAATTGTAAGCTTGGTGAACAGCTTTGGAGAATTTGATGTTTCCCCATTCAAAGAGACTTGCACGACTGAAATAGGCATTTTAAAGATGGCCGCCGATTGACATGACTTGCTTTAAAGGGATAGTTCACCCAAAAATGAAAATTATCCCATAATTTACTCACTCTCAATCCATCCTAGGTGTATATGACTATCTTCTTTCAGTCAAACACAATCGGAGTTATATTAAAAAATATCCTGCTCTTCCAAGCTTTATAATGTGAGTGAATAGTAACAGATTTTGAAGCCCAAAAAAGCGCATCCATCTATCATAACAGTAATCCATACGACTCCATTGGGTAATAAAGATATTACGAATAACGAAATAGTAAATCGTGCGTGTGATTTAGCAAACCGAGGGAACATAAATCGTGCACGCGATTTATAAATCGAGGGAACAAAATAGTAAATCATGCACGTGATTTATAAATTGAGGGAACGAAATAGTAAATCGTGCACACGATTTAACAAATCACGGGAACGAAATGGTAAATCTTGCACGTGATTTATAAATCGAGGGAACGAAATAGTAAATCGTGCACGTGATTTAGCAAATCAAGGGAACGAAATAGTAAATCGTGCACGCGATTTAGCAAATCATGGGAATGAAATAGTAAATCGCGCACGCGATTTAGCAAATCATGGGAACGAAATGGTAAATCGTGCACGCGATTTATAAATCGAGGGAACGAAATAGTAAATCGTGCACGCGATTTAGCAAATCAAGGGAACGAAATAGTAAATCGTGCACGTGATTTAGCAAATCAAGGGAACAAAATAGTAAATCATGCACGCGATTTATAAATCGAGGGAATGAAATAGTAAATCGTGCACGCGATTTATAAATCGAGGGAATGAAATAGTAAATCGTGCACGCGATTTAGCAAATCGAGGGAACGAAATAGTAAAGCGTGTGCATGATGTAGCAATTCAAGGGAATGAAATAGTAATTCGTGCGTTTGTTTTTTTTTCCGTTTTTTTTTTTTTTTGCATGTCATGTGCGAGGCTCCGTACACCTGCAAACACTCCACATCTTTCTAATAAGCTAAGCTGTTTTGTATATTTATATATTCTGTTGCTCCATAAGCACCACCTACTGACAGAGATTGAATTTGCATTTTCATTCAGCCCATCTGCTGTTTAAATCGACTTATATTTTTACAAATCATACACACAGTGTTGTTAATCGGTGGATCGAAAAGAAGCAAATGTGCGTTCTGAAAATCTGAACAGTTCACTAATCATTTAGTCAGTTGAAGAACAATTAATCGACCATCCTGCCCATCCCTAATATGAAACCTTCTGCTCATTCCCTTTTCACCTGCAACCTGGAAAATGACTTGTTCTTATTCCTGAGTTTTCTGGATGTTTCAGTCCATCTGCTCACCCTCACACCCTCACATTTCATCATCACACTCTCAGAGAGAGAGAGATAGAGCGGATCAATGCGGCCCGTGTCTGCCCGGCTGTGTCTCTAATAGTGTAAGTGTGGCTGCAGGCTGTGACTGGCACCTCTATAGATCATCTGTCACCCTCTCTACAGCGCTCACTTTCTGCCAATCCTCATGCTCCGTTCTTCCCATTGATTTTTATGCGTGCCTTTATGTTCCCTCTCCCTCCTGTTTCTCTCTTCTTCCGTATCTCTCTTGTTCTTTTGTTGTTGCTGCGAATCTCGGACTGTTGGAGACTCTGTCAGCAGTACACACACACACACACACACTCACACACACTCTCACACCCACACCCTCATTAACTCTGGTTGAAGGTCATTAGGATTTCGTAATAAATATCTGGGATCATTATCTTCATCTGGCCCTGGCTTCTGCTTTACTCTTTCTGCAAGTGAAAAATTAACTCAATAACCTGCTATTCATCTTTTTGTCCACAGACTCAGTCTAGTCTTGTGTAGCCAGGCGTTTTACTATCAGCTTAAAGTCTGGTCCAAACGCAGCTTATTCTGGCCAAGAACCGCCAACTTAGGCAGTGAGAGGGTGCCTGACCAACATAAAACCTTTCTCAATGAAAATATATTAGTGTAATTTGATTGAAAAGTTGAATTGAAAATGTTTCTTATTTGATAGTGCTTAATCCTGTTCTGTACACACACAGTTCTAGTGTTAATTTTGGCAGCCATTTTTGATTTAGTCTTAGTCTTCATCTTCAGACGAAAATGCTTACTAGTCTTAGTCACATTTTAGTCATTTTGGTCTTTCATAGTTTTAGTCGACAAAAAGTCATTGCATTTTTGTCAACTTTTAGTCATTACGTTTAGTCAAGTCATTTTGGTAGCTATTTTATATGTAGTCTTTAGACAAAAATAGTCATTATAATTTTTCTTTCTTTAGACCAATTCAATTAAGAAATAAGAATTTGAATCAAGGTAATAGGCTATATTGACATTGCACTCTAGGCAGTAGCACTTCTGCAATTCTACATATCCCTTTTCCTTAGTGTACTTTGATTGCAGATTTAGTCACGGCAAACGGCGCAAGCGGCTCGTGACTGAATGACACGTATTAAAAATCTTAAATGAAGATCGCTGAACTCCAGCTTACTTATTTGTCTGTGTTTTCAGATCATCCACGCTTCTTCTGCAGTGTAGAGAAAGTTGGTTGCCAGATTGCAAAGATTAAGTAAAACCAGGTAGAAAATGTGTTTTTTTTTTTTTTACAGAAAAGCTCTGATTGCTGGTTAAAATTCTTGAAATCTGGCAACCGTAACCATGAAAGCTCGTAAAAACAGTCTGTAATGTTTTGTCTCCTCCTTTATTCGACAAAAACAAAGAGTGATTTTAGTCAAGTTTTTATTTTTTAACCACATTTCAGTCTTGTCTTTTTTTCATCAACAATATTGCATGTTGATATAGACACAGTTATCATTTCGACGTTGGTGTCGTCTCGTCATCGTCTCATCTTAGCCATGAAAAATAAAGATTTTTTGTCATAGATTTTGTTAACAAAATTAACACTGCACAATTCAGTCATTTACAGGAGTGACAACCGCATTCTACAACCAAATAAACTCCTGAAAAAATGTGACAACTGCATTTACAAAAATTTAACGGAACAGAACTACTTGATGATGTATTTTAATGTGCACCAGAAATGTTTTGCTCTTCTTTATGTGCGGTGCAAGAAATCACAGGGAAAGCTGTACGAGCCTCGACTTGTTCGGGTTGCCAGATCTTGCTAGAAAAACAGCGAACAGGCCCACAATAAATCAAAATAAATCCAAATGCTTTATGCTGAAAATAAGGCCAAAATATCATGACCTGCTTACTTTAATAACTCCCTAATTTCGATAGCTTTGTGAGCCAAGCTGAAACAACAAGCCCAAACTCGCTTATAATAAGTGGACATGGCAACACTGCAAGAGCCGCTCTATAAAGCAGCCTTTCAAGCATAAGCAAAACATGACGCCTCCGTCGACTGTGCTTTAGTTGAAAATGCTGAACATAGCGAGTCTTTTATCGCTGTAATATTTATTTGGTCAGAATAGCGGATATCAGTTTCGGGAGCGAGTCGTGTAAGTGGATTTGCTTTGGCAGCAGAAAACAGCATCTTCTCGACATGTCAACAACACGAACCAAACTGTCTTAGATACAACTACAGTGTTTGAAGGCGGGGCAAAGGAGACGTCGTTCGCCAGCAGCCAATGAAAACCAGGCTGGCATTATGCAATTTTTTTTACAAACATAAGTAGATTGGAATTACTGACAACTCGTTTCAGGCAGTTCAGAATCGCCTCTTTCTTTTACAAGTCAGTAACTTTATTTGTTGTGCACTTTGATCTTTGAAAGTTTGCAGACTTTTACAAAGCTATATTACACTATAAAGTTAATATTTGAAAAAGCATACTAGGGGCACTTTAAGTCACACAAGTCTGTCTCTGGTTATATGTTTTATAGTTTCCATGTTGTAGTAACATCATTATTGTCCCACATGCTGTAAACAACCACTTTATTTATTCTAGCAGACAAACAGGAAGGGAAAAGTGAGAATATGAGAAAAGAAATAAAGCAAGGGTTGAGGTGATGCCCTCTTCTCTAGCAGGACAGCTTTTTCCTGGAATGAATTACGCTCTGGGAAACAATAAATAAAAATAAATAAATAAGCCGAGGCTGCGTGCAAAGAAGCATTAGCAATTTTCCAAATGCTGCGCACACATAGTTATGAATAATGGAGGCCTGCTAAAAGTCGTGTGCGCTCGGGTAAGCACTGGTTAGGGAATGCACATTAGCCCAGCTGCTCGTAAATAACGGGAGCGAGGTGGTAACGGGGTTGACTCCGGAGCACTGGAGCGCTGGGCAGAATGTTAACTAGCTGTTTCACTCGCTCTCTCTCCACTGTGGCTGTTCGGAGATCAGATTGTAGATGGTTATTAATGATCTATGGAAGAGTTTGTGTGTTTTATTTGCTTTGTTCTGTGCATCAGTGTTTTCAGTCTACTGGGCGGCCAATTCATCACCCAGCCCTGTTCTCCAGCGATCCCAGCCTTCGCATTCAGTCATCTCTCTCTCCTATGTGTTCTTCCTCACCATTCTTTTGCTCATCTTTCTTTCTGACCTCCACCCTCAGGTCACACACCCTCCTCAATGACCTCTCGAACACACACATACACACTCTTCGACTAAGATTAAACTCGCCATAGGGAGGTCACAAGTCTAATCAAGACAGTTTCAGCTCTCTGTTTACAAATTATTATTACTTTTTTATAAATACTACTTGTACAAAAAAATGTTTGGGATATTTAAGATTTTTTTGAAAGAATTCTCTTCTGCTCACCAAGGCTGCATTTATTTGATCGGTAAAAACAGTAATGTTGTGAAATATTATTACAATTTTAAATAGCTGTTTTCTATGTGAATATATTGTAAACTGTAATTTATTCCTGTGATCAAAGCTGAATTTTCAGCATCATTACTCCAGTCTTCAGTGTCACATGATCCTTCAGAAATCATTTGCTGCTCAAGAAACATTTCTGTTGAAAACCGTGATACACTACCATTCAAAATACGATTTGCCCCAATTACCACATTAAATTGATCATTAAAAAACATTTATAATGTTACAAAAGATTTTTATTTCAAATAAAGGCTGTTCATTCAACTTTATATTCATCAAAAAAATACCAAAAATACTGTATTATGGTTTTCATGAAAATATTAACTCTTTCCCTGTCAGCATTTTTGATAATTTTCACAAAACTTTCATCATCCCCAGAATATTTTTTGAATGAATATCTGAACATGCAATATATCAAAAGAAAGAACAGAGCATCTGCTTAAAAAAACAAAATACTAACAACACAGGAAAGCCGGAAAATTCTGTCAAAGGTGGGGAAAGAGTTAAGCTGCAAAACATTTTACATTCACATTACATTTTAAAACAAAATAATGTAGAAAATAATATAGAAAAATATTTGGAAACACTTTGGTATGGGGAACACATATTCACTATTAAAGGGTTAGTTCACCCAAAAATGAAATTTCTGTCATTAATTACTCACCCTCATGTCGTTCCACACCTGTAAGACCTTCGTTCATCTTCAGAACACAAATTAAGATATTTTTGATGAAATCCAAGAGGTATATGACTCGTCCATTTAACCATCACTTTTAAGGTCCAGAAAGGTACTAAAAACATTGTTAAAACAGTCATGTGACTGCAGTGGTTCAACCTTAATGTTATGAAGAGACGAGAACACTTTTTGTGCGCAAAAACAAAACAAAAATAACGACTTTATTCAACAATCTCTTCTCTTCTGTGTCATTCTCATACGTTGTTTACATCCAGCGCTTCCAGGTTCTACGTTTGAACACTGACTCATTATTGGCCGGCTCCTGCGTCAGCGTCACATGCATGCATCGTGCTGATCACGTGATCATTCGGACGTAAACACGGAAGCCTTCGCTGTGCTTACTGCGGTAAGGATAATGACAGGGAAGAGAAGATATTGTTGAATAAAGTCGTTATTTTTGCTTTGTTTTTGTGCACAAAAAGTATTCTCGTCTCTTCATAACATTAAGGTTGAACCACTGCAGTCACATGACTGTTTTAACGATGTCTTTAGTACCTTTCTGGACCTTGAAAGTGTTGATATTGCTGTCTATGGATGAGTCATATACTTCTCGGATTTAAAAAAAAAAAAAAAATCTCTTAATTTGTGTTCTGAAGATGAAAGAAGGTCTTACGGGTGTGGAACAACATGAGGGTGAGTAATTAATGACAGAAATTAAATTTTTGGGTGAACTAATCCTTTAACTACAACTTTTGCATTAATAAACTCTTAAATTACTGCTTATTAATAATTAATAAGGTAGTTGTTGTTGTGTTTAAGTTTAGGTATGGGGTAGGAATTAAGTATTAATTAATAAAAACAAGACATGAGGGAATAGTGTACCATGTTTTAAAAAGAAAACTTTCAACAAGTTTTCTTGGACTTCTCAAAGACTCAGAATGGTGTTCCATCCTTGGCCTGAAAAAGTGCAATATTGTGATGTAAAATATGGCAATATTTGACCCAATCCTCTAAATTCATTGGACTCATTGGAAAAATGTTCAAAAATGTACCAATATATACAGCTGTCGTTTCCAGCTGAAATGAACACTAGATGCAGTAAAACAGCAAGCACTTTTAATCTTTTTCATATAAAATTATGATTACTGGGGCAGATTACCGATTAATAAAGGCTTATTTTTTCACGTTTCCTTGCACAATACTGTATTATGATATCAAAACACTTTTACCATAGTGCATGATTTGTAAACAAATACATTTTTACGTTTGCATAACATAACCAGCTCTATATGTTTGTCTTCTCTGGCGTAGTAAACTTGCTCAGCAGCTCAGCTGATACAGCAGTGCAGTTGTGATATGAGGCACTCAGGTACGAGTCTGTGAAACACCAGTCACGATAAAACAGCTCAAAGACTTGTAGACGCAAGCTGAAATGGCATGGTTGCTTCAGCAAATGTGCTTTTATGTCATTAGGTATGTTTAGGGTTTAGTGTAAATGGTGCGTTATTTTTAAACGCGATAGACCATTAACCTTTTAGCGCCATTCAATCCAGAACTGCCGCGATATGTACAACAACCTACATAATAAAACGTTGCCAGATTCACGTTCATATTTTTTTGATAAAACGGAATTCGTTTTTAGCGCCACCCACTGGACATTTCTCTTTGAAACTATCACAAAACGTGCAGGAAGAAATGTAATATTATGTCGCCACAGGTACGTTTTTCCAATGAACCTGGGTTCTCTAAATCTTCTATATATTTGAGATATTCTGGGAAGGTGACACACATTTGTCAGCTGTTGAATTGGGCCACATATTGAGTACAGGGACAATCTCTCTTTCTTCCTTTTGGAGAGCAGAAGAAAATCTGTCCCCAGTGCCATCACCCTGTTTTTGAGAGAGAGGCACACATGTTGGCAGATAGTGTTGCTGATTGTACTTTGCTTGACATTATGTGTGAGGAGTGAAAGGCAGTGAGAGGGAGAAGTGACGTTATTGTTGCCCGTCAAAGACAGCCATGTGCTATTTGAGGGCACTTCAAGGGACAGTTCACCCAAAAATGAAAAAGCTGTTATTATTTACTCGCACTCATGTTGTTCCAAATCTGTATGCATTTCTTTCTTCTGCAGAACATAAAAGAAGATATTTTGAATAATGTTGGTAGCCAAACAGTTTTGGTTCCCATTGACTTCCATTGTATGGAAGAAAAAATAAAATGGAAGTCTTTGTGAACCAAAACTGTTTGGCTACTAACAGTCTTCAAAATATGTTCCACAGAAGAAAGAATGACATGAGGGTGATTAATTGATAGGATTAGCATTTTGGGGGGACTATCCCTTAAAGGGGTGGTTGATTAATGATTTCACTTTTTTAACTTTAGTTAGTGTGTAATGTTGCTGTTTGAGCATAAACAACATCTGCAAAGTTACGACGCTCAAAGTTCAATGCAAAGGGAGATATTTTCTTTCACAGAAATCGCTTTTTGAGGACTACAACAAATGGCTGGTAGGGACTACAACGAGCTTCTTCCTGGAGTAGTGACATCATTAACCCTAAAATTTACATAAACCCCGCCCCCGAGAACACTCAACAAAGGGGGTGAGGCCATGTTGGGCTGCTTTAGAGAAGAGGAAGAGTTGTTGTAGTAGAGTGTTGTTGACATGCCGTCATTTTACGCCGGACTGCTTCACAAACGAACGCTGGATTTGAACAAAAGATTAACGTGACGGCACATGCTAGTCGATGAGTTGAATCAACTCCACAGCAACTACATAAGTTTATCCACTAACCATTCAGAAACGTCCAGTTTCATTCTAAAAGTTGTAACTTCTTCCTGAGTCTCTCCATCAGTGTCGACTCCGGTTTGAACAATGTAAGGCTGAACACCGTTACTGACAATCCTCATTTTGGCTGCGTGAGATTCTCCAGTTTTGTTGAGCAACCGAAGTGTGAGCTGTTAGAGCTCCGCCCTCTTTTAGAAAGTGGGCCGGGAGCAGCAGCTCATTTGCATTTAAAGGGACACACACAAAAACGGCGTGTTTTTGCTCACACCCAAATAGGGGCAAATTTGACAATCTATAATAAATGATCTGTGGGGTATTTTGAGCTGAAACTTCACAGACACATTCTGGGGACACCAGAGACTTATATTACATCTTGTAAAAGGGGCATTATAGGTCCCCTTTAAATATGCTCTGTGTTTTATAAAGCTGTATATGTATATGGGTTTGGCTTGCTATAAACATGTTACAAAGACTCATTTTTCTTTCTTCAAAACAATGTGCACTGATCAGTCATTCACAATAACCGAGAAGAAGTAACAACAGGAGTAAGATGTGGGACGAAGGTTGTGTGTAGCACCTCTGGCTCTGCATGTCCTTCCAACAAGCATACAGACACACACACACACCCAGAAGCTACAGTAAGTTCTGAGTCTGTCTTGTGCTTATAGCAGTGGTCAGTTTGCAGTTTGCTCTTGGTAAATGTGAAACTTGAGTCTGAAATGTTGGCAGTGCAACTCAACAGCTCTGAGGTCTTCCTGGAGATACGTCTGCCCTGCTTCCCTCCCGCTCTCACTGAGGGACTGCCCTCAACAGCTGCATGACCTAGTCTACTTTTTACACTTGTCCTGTCCTCCTGAGCTAGAGAGACCTTCTTCCTGCTTTCATGGATTTGATTTAGATTCTCTAACACTGGGATTTACAGGAGATGGACAACATCTACACTGTAATCAAAACATTTGGTAAAGAAGCAAAGAAGTTTAAGATATTAAGGACCAGATTACGAGTCATCAGTAATTCCAGTTTTACTTCCGTAACATTCATATGTAACAATGTAACAAATTTGCATCATCCCAGCCTATGGTCTTCATTGGCTGCCCGCGAAAAACGTCTACGTTGAGGGCGGGTCAAACACTCTAGTTGTACATGTCGAGAAGACAATGTTTTCTGCATTGCAAAGTCTTTGTATACACTTCCAAAAGAAGAGTCAGTGGTTAAAATTACCACAGCGACACAACAGCAGTATAACCTTTTGTTGTGTTCTCATCATTTTACTGATGATTGCTTCTTAAATCTCAGCGAGGTCAATGTGGGATTTGCAAAACGCTTATCCATTAAAGATGGGACAGTCCCCAGTTTATTTGGACCAACTTGCTCCTCTGAATCACAACCTGTAAGTGGGATTAATTATTGATGTATATATTTTCTTCCAAGTATTCAAAATATGTAGATTTGTGTTTTTTATTTTATACACCCAGTGCAATGTTTCATTGCCGGACTCCCTCGAAATATGATAATGGTTACAATGAGTACAATCAATGAGGATTTAAGAAGCCTCCGGAGCTGAAATTCAAATATGGTAATGGGCGTTTCGTTTCTGACATGCTCTGTAAATGGTCGACCAATCACAACAGACTGGGCCGTCTGGTCAATCAGAGCATAGTAGCTCACGGAAAGGCGGGAAAAAGATTTGGTCTCTCTAAACCCCGCCTTTCCAAGAGCCTACTCTGCTCTGATTGGTCAGATGACCCAGTCTGTTGTGATTGGTCAACCGCTTACAGCACATGTCTGAAATGAAACGCCTATTATCTGAATTTCAGCTCTGCACAGTAACGATGGCGTCAGTTTTACCATATCAATTCGAGTACCAGTCCTCATCCTTTGGAAGTGAATCAAAGTGGATTTGCTTTGGCAGCGCTGAAAACAGCGTCTTCTCGACAGGAACAACATGAACCAAACTCTTCCGGTCTCAGCTACAACAACAGTGTTTGAGGGCGGGGCAAAGTAGATGCTGTTCGCCGGCAGCCAATGAAAACCTACGTAGACTGGAATTACTGACGACTCATTTCAGCAGTTCAGAATCGCTTCTTTTGAGAGACAATAACTCCATTTATCATCCACTTTGATCTTTGAAACTTTGCAGACCTTTTACATTCACGAACAGCTCTATCACACAATACATGAAAGGGCCCTTTAAGTTTCTTTTCTATACCATCTGCTTTGTTAAATTTGTGCTAAATGCAGGAAAAAAAACAACTTGCCAATGGGGTAAGAAAATAAACTCAAGACATTATGGAATCATTTCATTGTGTATTTGAATGCTACGGCTGAATATAGTTTAGAATCAAAACCTCCATGATATCCTGAAGTGGAGCTGTTATCAGATGCGAGCTGCGCATTCAGTGTCATTAACATAAAGCCATTCCGCCCCCTCTCACTGAATCATATTAGACAAATAAGATCACTCACCCAAATGCAAAGCACTCGCTCGGGTATTAATTACCAAAATAAGACTACGGCTGTGTCCCAGTGGGCACACTATCTTTTCAAAAATAGTATGCAAGATTAGAATTAGTGCATCTCAGTGTGTTAAAAACACGATGCCAAAGATGCCTGGATGATATGCTATTTCTGGTGGACCTAATATTACCCACAATCCTGAAGAGTTTGTGATTGTGTTTTAAGTTCATCAAATGTAGACAAACAGGTTTTTTTTGTTTGTTTTTTGTTTTTGCTAGAAACTATTTTTAAACTTTGCATATGTTTTTCAGCTGCGTTCAGTATGGGACTGTACTGTTTGATTCATAGATTAAGTAGGATCACATATACAGACTTTTCTTATGGGGGTTTGTTAGACTAGTCGACTAGTTGCATAATTTCTGTTTAAATGTTAATGAAACTAGTTGTGGTGCACATCCCTAATGTGAATGCAAAGAGAACTGGATCCTTTTTCTCTTGGTTTACATTTTGTTCAACTTAAAAAGGTACGAGTTTGATTCTTGTGTAGTAGAATTATGTTAATTGTGATGCAGCTTGTGAGGAAAAAAAAGCTTAACTCTTTCCCCCCCAACATTTTTATTTTAGAAGATTGTTATTTTAGAAGATGTGTAACAGCGCCTCCTACTGTATAACAGTGAAAACATGGATTGCTGGGAAAAACTCGTCAATGGCGGGGAAAGAGTTAAGGTTAATAAATGTCATTTGTGTTTTGTCAGTGCTTGTCTGTTATTCATCCTCATTAGGCTCTCTGTGGAGCTAGAAGTGTTATAATGCTCTAAAATCCTTGCATTAATATTCATGTAGCTGTGAGTGTTTACTGTATATCTGGTTACTTAACAGAGATCACTTTCCATCAAGCTGCACTTAATCTACAACTCAGAAGTTGTGCTCATATTGGAGGAAGACAACACTTTATATGCTGACTGTCAACATTATCCTTCATTGATCTAGTCATTGATGTTTTGGGCATTTTTTTTCATCTCAAAGAGCATTGCAGTACTTGTCGATCACAAACAAATCTTGCTCGATATGAAAAATATGCTGATATGCTGAAAGCATTCCTGTAGCTCGAACAGTAGAGCATGCTGCTAGCAACGGCAAGGTCATGGGTTCGATTCCCAGGGAATGCATGAACTGATTAAATGAACACTTTGTATACAATGTATATTGCTTTGAATGAAAGCAAAAAGACATCAGTCGTCACTGCAATAATATGCATAATAAGATGATATTTAATTCTACACAATTCTGACTTTATATCACACAATTCTGACTTTATATCACACAATTCTGACTTTATATCACGCAATTCTGACTTTATAACTCGCAATTCTGACTTTATAACTCGCAATTCTGACTTCATATCACGCAATTCTGACTTTATATCACACAATTCTGACTTTATAACTCGCAATTCTGACTTTATATCACACAATTCTGACTTTATAACTTGCAATTCTGACTTTATATCTCACAATTCTGACTTTATATCACGCAATTCTGACTTTATAACTCGCAATTCTGACTTTATATCACGCAATTCTGACTTTATATCTCACAATTCTGACTTTATAACTCGCAATTCTGACTTTATAACTCGCAATTCTGACTTTATATCTCACAATTCTGACTTTATATCTCACAATTCTGACTTTATATCTCACAATTCTGACTTTATATCACACAATTCTGACTTTATAACTTGCAATTCTGACTTTATATCTCACAATTCTGACTTTATAACTCACAATTCTGACTTTATATCACGCAATTCTGACTTTATATCACGCAATTCTGACTTTATATCACACAATTCTGACTTTATAACACACAATTCTGACTTTATATCACACAATTCTGACTTTATATCTCACAATTCTGACTTTATAACTCGCAATTCTGACTTTATATCTCACAATTCTGACTTTATATCTCACAATTCTGACTATAACTCGCAATTCTGACTTTATATCTCACAATTCTGACTTTATATCTCACAATTCTGACTTTATAACTCGCAATTCTGACTTTATATCTCACAATTCTGACTTTATAACTCGCAATTCTGACTTTATAACTCGCAATTCTGACTTGATATCTCACAATTCTGACTTTATAACTCGCAATTCTGACTTTATAACATGCAATTCTGACTTTATATTACGCAATACTGTGAAAAAAAGACAGAAATGTGAGATAAAAAGTCGCAATTACCTTTAGTTTTTATTCAGTGGTGGAAACAAGCTTTCATAGTAGGCTTTATACGGTTAATTTTTTTTATTTTTTTTATTTATTTTTTTTTATTATTATTTCACTTTTAAATTTCTATAAATATCCAAACAGAAGCTCAGTTCAAGTGTCACAAACCCAGTCAACATTCAGTGTCTTAAAGCAGTGTGTTTGTGAAGAAGAGTCTATGTTCCTCACCTCAGTTTTGCTTTCATGGCTGTCAGGGAATATAGAGTCATTCACACATGTTCAGGAGGAGCAGTGGAGCTCACAGCTTGTCAGAGCGCTGTGTTTGTTCACTGATGTGTAAGTGTGCTGGACGTGAAACATGGCCTCTGTCACACTGCCCTTTCCAGAGCTGTCAGCCCCCCTTCAGCCTCTCGTGCAAGCATATGTGTGTGTGTGTGTTGTATTTGTTTACACCCTGAGCTCCCAGCAAAACAGCCTATTTATGTTTAAGTGTTGGCATGTGCAAGGAGCTTTCTATGGAAGCTTGTTTCCACCATGACATAAAACCATTTAAAAGATAATCTCACAATTCTGACCTTTTCTCTCGCAATTCTGACTTTTCCCTTTTTTTTCTCGCAATTTTGAGAATATAAGAGATATAAGACTTTATAAGACACAATTGTGAGTTTATATCACTCAATTCAGACTCTATAACATGCAATTGTGTTTATATCACACAATTCGGACTTTATAACAAGTAATTGCGAGTTTATATCATGTAATTCGGACTTTATAATGCAATTGCGAGTTCATATCACTTAATTCTGACTTTAAAAGATGCAATTGTGAGTTTATATCACAATTCAGACTATAACACGTAATTGTGAGTTTATATATCGCAATTCGGACTTTATAACTCGCAAATGCGCATTTATATCATGTAATTCTGACTTTATATCATGAAATTGCGAGTTGACATCACGCAATTCGAACTTTATAACTCGCTATTGTGAGTTTATATCACACAATTCGGACTTTATAACACACAATTGCGAGTTTATATCACGCAATTCTGAGAAAAAAAGTCACAATTACCTTTTTTATTTTTTATTCAGTGGTGGAAACAAGCTTCCATAGCTTTCAGAGATGTGTTTGTTGGCTTTTTGTGTGCCTGCAAAAACTACATAATGTGTCCTGTGAAATCAAATATTTACACAAATCTAAACCAAACACATGTTAAAGCAGTGCTCTTTTGTCACCAAACCTCAGCTCACCATCTGAGATGACACTATATGTGGAAATAGTGTGAAGGATGACTTCACTTTAAATGCACGAGTCGTCTTTGGGATGCTTTCTCCTCATTGCATCATGTGTTCGTGCTTGTTTAGCATGCAACATGGCTGTGTTCACTTAAACACCTCAGCCAGAGAGTGAGGAAAAAACCAACTAGTGCAATAAAGCTTCTTATCATTTTAATTAGGAAAGCTGCTGGGCCGTAGCGCTTCTGCAGTGACTCCAGTAGACAGATGCCTTCGCTGCCACTGCGTTTATGCAGCGGTTCATATTAGTGTTCACACAATTACTCATTTTACTAGTCGTCCAGAAAAGTTGTCATGTAGTCGGCGGGTCATTGTTTACTTCATGTCAATGACTCACAACATGCCATGCAGCATCTGAGGTCTTTGCCGTTCAACGTTGTTTACAAGGTTTTGTTTTCTTCAAAGCGATATGAAGTACTGTTGTACTGTAATTATGTACTACCCAGTGCAATACTGCAGAAATAGAAACCAAACAATGTTGTTTATTGTTTGCCGTTTAGGACAAAAACTCTTTTTCGTGGAAGAGGTAGCTTTCAGCTGTTGTTGTTTTATGATATTGCAGCTGGTTAGGACACAGTGATATTCATATCCACATGCTTATCAACACCATCCTTCTTTTGCAAAGAAAATCCATGACATGAGGATTTAATACTTTCTGTGACCTTTGATCCCTCCCCAGGGGCATTACGGATTCTTGAAGAGGATGAAAACCTCTGTAAATTCTCTCCCCTCACACACCAACAGCTTATCTATCCCCATGTCAAACATGTTCCTGGTTCATTTCCATGAGAAGGAAGCTGTGCCGCTGTGACCAAATTACACCTTGCGTTTGCGGATAGGGTTATTTTAAAGAGGGAAGGGGCGAGTGTAAATACACTCTTACTGCTGTTAACACCCAGCCACTTTTCCCCACCGCCCCCATCCCTTTCTCGCTCTCTTCGTCTCCTTCCACCCACCCGCTTCTCCTTCACCTCACCCCAGCCTATCACTGTGGAGCAGTGGTCTGTGAAGAAATTCCCAATATCTAAATTTACACACTGTATCAATCTTGTTTAATAGACTGGAAAGCTTATTGCTCCAGTGCTGGGCGGCAAGAGAGGGCAGCGCTGATAAATTGCGCCGTCCCTGCGACAGCCGCCCATGATGTATAATGAAATATTTATGATTTATCCCAGCTAATAAACTGAAATGAAGAGCCTGATGTATGGGAACAGATGGGCCCTCTATTGATGCCGTGCTCCTCACTGGAGATGGAGAGAGAGAGGGATGAGGGAGAGAGTCGAAGAGGAAAAAAAGATGAAATGCTGTACGTTTTAGAGCTTTATTGAAAATTACAGAAAAGGCGGTTGTTTTATATGTTCACTTCGTATACAAAAATTTTATGTTGTGCCAACTGATACATATTGGACTTATACTGACACCTATCAGCATGCAAAAGTTTTCAGTTACTGTAGAAATGTAGAAATTCGCTATTCACATCAGCTATGATTTATTTATTCCTTTTAGGGATACCACCATATCGGTATTGACCAATATATGTTCGTTTTTAATGTTATCATTATCTGCCCAATAAGAAAATTTGGCCGATATATCAAAGCTGATAAATCATAGATTATTTCCTTCAGCTGAGACACTTCAGATGTGCACTGTTCACCATGATGGTTTAAATTGCTTGAAATATTATCGGAGTCACTTAAAAAGGAAAATACAGTTTAGAGCAACATGTGCAGTGCAAGTCTGTCATATAGGCTACATAAAATAAGGAAAACATAATTGTATGCTTGGGACTTGGCTTTTAATGGTGAAACTTTTGTTTTTGTAATCAGGCTTTTAAAAATTATATAAAAATTTGGATTTAGATTTATCTACCAATATATCGGTTATCGGATTATCGGTTATCGGTATCAGCCAAAATTTTCATATCGGTGCATCCCTAATTCCTTTATAACATCGGTGTATTTATTTATTTATTTTCAGTTACGTATACCACTGTAGAAATGTGCTATTCACATCAGTCATGATTTATTTATTCCTTTTAGAGATGCATGATATATCGGCCACCATATCAGAATCGGCCGATATATGTTTGTTTTTATTGTTATCGTTATCCGCCCAATAAGAAAATTTGGCCGATATATTAAAGCCAATAAATAATGGATTATTTCCTTCAGCTGAGACACTTCAGATGTGCACTGTTCACCATGATGGTTTAAATTGCTTGAAATATGATTGGAGTCTCTTCAAAAAGGAAAATACAGTTAAGTTCAACATGTGCAGTCATATAGGCTACATAAAATTATAATGAGAATATTATAATTGTGTGTTTGGGAAAAGGGCTGTAATGGTGAAACTTTTGTTTTTGTAATCAGGCTCTCAAAAACTATATAAAAATTTGGATTTAGATTTATCGGCCAATATATCGGTTATCAGCTTTCAAATATAAAGAATTATCAGTATCGGCGAAAATGTTCATATCTGTGCATCCCCATCCACTACAGCCAACTAGCATGTATATTCAGCACCTATGTGAGGAAATAACACACCAGCAGGTGACAGTAGTCTGTATTCGTCATTCAAACACACCAATCTTGCTCGAGCTCATCATTTGCTAGTGTTCATCATTTCCCTTGTTTTTCTTGTGCACTGGTTTGCTGGTAGTCAATCAGAGTGATCTCTCTCACCAGCAGACTCCACCATTTCAACATGCTCAATTGGCCGAAAAGCAACTAGTGCCAACAGTGCGGAACGCACCACAAAAACGAAGCTGACAGACACTCAGCGACGGACTGACATTGGCCGACAGCCGAACATTGTGTCAAAGCCTTAACTTTCAAAGTGAGATTTGAACTCCCACTGCCTATTTTGGCACCTCAGTTTAATGAGTTGAAGCAATTATGAATGAAACTAGACATTTCTGGAAAAATGTAAGTGGTATTTACCTGTGCGAAACTCATTACGGTGCCAATGTGTTGCTATGAGAATATTAGGGGGTTCTGGATGGTTTTTAAGTGGTAACTTACTAGAAAAGGGTCAAAAATGAAAATTCTGCCATATTTACTCACCCTCATGTAGTTCCAAACCTGCAAGACTTTCGTTCATCTTCGGAACACAAATTAAGATTTTTTTTAATGACGTGAGTGCAAAAAAACATAATTTACCACTTTATTTACAAATTATTAATCTCCAACGCGCGTTCACGCAACAACATCTGCTGTTCCGTCAAGACAAGCCCGTCGTGATGCTCTCATGAACGTGAGTTGGAGATTAATATTTTGATTGTGCAAACAAAGCACTTGTGTCGCTTCATAACATTGAGGTTCAACCACTGGAGTCACATGGATTACTTAAATGATGTCTTTACTACATACGAAGATGAACTAATGTCTTACAGGTTTGGAACGACATGAGGGCGAGTAATTAATGGCAGAATTTTTGTTTTTGGGTAAACTAACCCTCTATAATATTAATAATGATGTTTCCTATAGGAAGGGAATGGAAGCATTGCGGCAATAAAGGATGGAAGCTAATTAGAGTTTTTAGGTGCCGATGTATAGACTGACCATGTGGACGTGATTCCCATCTCATTCATCAATTGTCTTTCATCTCTCACCAGTCACAGCTTATGTCCAGTTGCCCCTGCCCTGCCAACTTAACCTCCCCTCTCTCTCACACACACACTCATACACTATAACCCATGACATATCCTCCTTAACCTTCACACAGCTCACACACATGCTCTCTCGTTTCTCAACTCCCCTTCACCACAGCTGGGGCTTAGCACTCAATAATGATCCACGCTGGACATCCAACACCTTTGCCCAATGTTCTTTCCTCCTTTTCTTTCACACTCAGTCACTCACCTGCTATGACCTATTTCCTGTCGGCTTCATGGTCCTGCCCCAGCTGAGCCCCAACACTCGATGAGTAGTCTCTTTGTCTCCGCTCTGCTAAAGAGATTGGAAGACAGTCTGGCTAGTGATGGCTTGTACTTTTCAGACTCAGATTGAAATCTTTGGCCTCTCATCAAGGTGTGTGTTAAAATGGAGGTTAACACCTTGTCCTAACCAGGCATGTCATGATAAAGCAAAAAAGGTGAATTTTCCCTTTTGATCTGAGATTGTCCTAACCAGCAACAACTGCGACAAGCCATGCACAACTTTGTCGATTGCTTGGTTTAATTTCCCCTAAGAGAATATGTCTACTTCCTTACTACATGGTATGCAAAAAGAAGTATGGCAAATTAGTCTGAATATGCAGTATTCATAAAACAATTGACCAGATGACCTACTAGTTCAGCCGAGATTTTGTAGTGAGCATCTGATGGGCACTTTTCTCTCTCATGAGGCTACGGGAGAGGAGTCGTCATTTTTGTCAAATGGTAGGGTACAACATGTTCCTTGATCAACATCTTTGTTGATCCTGGAACAACATTCTAATCAACCAGTCAGATTTGAGGGACAAGTTTGTTTGTCAAATGTAGGCTTACAACCAGGGTTAGGTGCTTCTACATCAGTGTTATTCACCTATCATTTCCCTCTGATTTAAGTTATGGGTAGGGTTAGGTTTAGGGGAAATGATTGGTTTAAGACTAAATTTTGATACACGAATGTTGTTCCAGGATCAACAAAATATGTCTTACTTGGCAAAATCAAGGTGACTTACTTTTGAGTGCAACTTATGACCGTGTCCATGCCCTCAAACAAATGTCCACACTTTGGTGACATAATGCTGTATGGACTGTTGGGTAGTAGTCTGTTGTGATGGCCACACCATTAGAGGTATAGTTCACCCAAAAATGAAAGTTATGATTTACTCACCCTCAAGCCATCCTAGGTGTATATGACTATCTTCTTTCAGATGAACACAATCAGAGTTATATTAAAAAATATCCTGGCTCTTCCAAGCTTTATAATGGGAGCGATTTTGAAGTCCAAAAAAGTGCATCCATCCATCATAAAAGTAATTCATATGACTCCATGGGGTTAATAAAGGCCTTCTGAAGTGAAGCAATGGGTTTTTGTAAGAAATATTTAAAACTGTATAAACTAAAATAACTAGCTTCCGGCAGAAGGCCTACACAAATGGAGTTCTGGCGGAAGAGTGACCTCTGACCCGACGCTTGACGTAGTAACGAACGCGGAAGCGCAGAGGATAGAGCAAAACAAGACACCAGTCACAGATTAGAAGCCTAAAACGAGAATTTTTAAAAAGACATGTCAGAGGATTTCGATATAAGAGAAGAGGAGCTTGAGTTTGTTGCCCAGCATTATTTGTTTGAACTGCGAGAGGCGTCTAAGCTACGTCATACATCGCTTTTGGTGTAACTTGACATGCATAGACCGTCTGCCGGAAGCTAGTTATTATAGTTTATTAAGTTTTAAATATGGATATTTTTCATACAAAAACCCATTGCTTTGCTTCAGAAGGCCTTTATTAATCCCCTGGAGCCGTATGGATTACTTTTATGATGGATGGATGCAATTTTTTTGTACTTCAAAATCAGGAGCGCCATTCACTACCATTATAAAGCTTGGAAGAGCAAGGATATTTTTAATGTAACTCCAATTGTGTTATATACACCTAGAATGACTTGAGGGTGAGTAAACCATGTGATAATTGTCATTTTGGGGTGAACTATCCTTTCAAGGGCCCAAAGGAGTTATTTATGAGCACCCTTAAAGTGACACATTCTGGTCTGTCTACACAGACATGTACAGTAGAAGCAAAGGCCACAAGACCTCAATTCCACATCAATTTCAGCCCTGTCCCAAATGGAGCCCTAAATCCTCACGGTCTTCCTCTGAGTCCACATTTTGTGACGTAATGCCGCTTTGACAGTTGGGTAGAAGTCTTCAGCGGAGCTCGCCTCAGTTCAGGCTCGGCAAAAGTGCGCATCAAAGATGCATATTGTCCGCAAAGGAGGCGCTCACAAGCACCAACCTGAAGCCTAATGAGAAACCTAATGAGAGAGAACATTAAGTTTCAGAGAACCTAATGCAATGAGAGAACCTAATGCCACCTTATGGTCTTGTTGACTTAACGGACACGGGCAGTCATTGTAAGTCCACGAGATCTGCAAGTGCCTATTTGGGACAGGGCCTTCAGCTCCACATAGCTGTACATCAGACATCAAATAAGTTTTGATTGGCTTTGATTTTGTCACTTTGCAGCATCATTTTGCTTTCAGCGAGTAAACCTGATGCTGGAAACTTGCACCTGTTTTGCACTGTTCCTGCTGCTGATGGCTGTAGTGTGTTTGTGTGTTATGGGGTGGTAATTAAGCAGTCTCCAGCTGAGCAGCTCTGTGCAATTGGTTTTTAAGATTGCAAGCAGAAGATCTTGAGCCTGACTACAGGCTATTATTAAAGCTCAGAAGAGGACAACTTACAGCAAGCACACACACACACACACACACAACCTTCATAGTCTTATTACTGCCTCCTTCCACAGCTGTAGTGGGAGGATGTAGACTATACAACCGTTTTCCTCACTGCTTGAGCCCCATATGGACTGTTCAGTGATTAATAGAGGCGCAGACCTTCATTAAACTGTGTAGAGGCAGGTGTAACTCGAAGGGCTCTCTGACCGCTCTGGTTGCTCTTTCAGGTGACACCGCTCTCTACAGAGATGGCGTGTACTGGATCTTGGGTCGCTCATCAGTGGACATCATCAAGAGCGGAGGATACAAGATCAGTGCGCTAGACGTGGAGAGACATCTCCTAGCCCACCCAGATATCACAGGTACACGCACATTCATGCATCATACACATGCACATATGGACACGGAAATAAATATGCACTGTCTATGCACCTTCTTTTCTTTAGATGTGGCTGTGATTGGTGCTCCAGACGCCGTCTGGGGTCAGAAGGTCACTGCAGTTGTGCAGCTGAAGAAGGGGAAGACCATGACTCTGTCACAGCTGAAGGCCTGGGCCAGGTAACTCACCGCCTCACTGAGCCAGACTTTTGACTATCAGCATACAGTTTGATCTACATTTTAATTTATTCTGGCCAAGAAGCACCCACTAAGGGGCTGTTCACACAGAACACATTTTTGCATTAAAAAACGTGAGACATACTAAGAAAGAGTAAAAAAGCAGAACAGAATGATGTAATATAAGTCTCTAGTGTCCCCAGAATGAAGTTTAGGCTTAAAATCCCCCACAGATCATTTATTATAGCTTGTCAAATTTGCCCCTATTTGGGTGTGAGCAAAAACACACCGTTTTTGTGTGTGTCCCTTTAAATGCAAATGAGCTGCTGCTCCCGGCCCCCTTTCCAGAAGAGGGCGGAGCTTTAACAGCTCACGCTTCAGTTTCTCAGCAACAACAAAACTGGAGCATCTCACGCAGCCAAAATGAGGATTGTCAGTAACGGTGTTCAGCCTTACATTGTTCAAACCGGAGTCGACACTGATGGAGAGACTCAGGAAGAAGTTACAACTTTTAGAATGAAACTGGACGTTTCTGAATGGTTAGTGGATAAATTTATGTAGTTGCTGTGGAGTTGATTCAACTCATCGACTAGCATGTGCCGTCATGTTAATCTTTTGTGCAAATCCAGCGTTGAATTGACCCTCGTTTGTGAAGCAGTCCGGGGTAAAAGGACATCACATTAGTAGTCTAAGCTGTTTTGAGGGTGAGTCATAACATAAAGTAATAGAGCGTATAGAAGCTAAGGGAAAGCACACGGAAAAGTGGAGCTGCCTGAACCAAAGAAACACATTGCATTACTTAAAAATACTTACATTTTCTTCATCTGCAGCTTTGCCTCGCTTTCGAAAACAAAATGGTGGCGCCGTGGGTGGAAAGTGCAGATTGTAATAAGATCCCCTTCCTACATCACTAGAGGAGCAAATTTGAGCGCCTCAGTTTTTCACATGCTTGCAGAGAAAGGCTTGCCAAAACAAAGTTAGTATTAACATTGGTAGATGCGCCGGGGACGCTAATATAGCACTTAAACACGGAAAAAGTCAGATTTTCATGATATGTCCCTTTGAAAGGTTTTTTTTTTTTTTTTAATGAAAAAAAATAATAATAATTGCTGAAACATGTGGTATAATTCAGATTATCCAGAAACAACCACTATACATTTCTCCTCTAATATATTGCTGATAAATGATATGTATTTGCAACTTCTTATAAAGTTGCTGTAAACACACATTTGCAGTACTTAGCCCACACCTCCGTTTCGCCTGATTGGTAAAAATTTTGAATTGGGGGATGCATAGGGTACGTATACACAACAGCAATATACTAAAAACTGAAAAGTTTTTCCTTTGTACAAACGACAACCTTGTCTAGATCCCAGTTCACACGGATCTGCGAAAATGACTAAAAACGCTGTATTTTGCTGCCAGGCCAGTAGTTGGCGATGTCACTTTGTAAAGAAAAACTACGCGCCTATAGACTGACGTCACCGTTTTCACAAATTTGCGGTTTTGTAGTTTACACGAAGATAACGATATCGTTTTCAAAAATTTGCACTTTGAAAAACGTTTTCAAAAGTTTGCGTTTTCAGGCCCCCAAAATGGCATTGTCTTGTAAATTAAAGGCCAAAATGCATAAAAGTTTTCCATTTTAGTTGAACGCCACCTTAGCTTAGCTCATGAATATTAATAAAGTGACTACCCCAGTAGTCCTAACTGATTGGCTATAAGGCGAAATTTATTAAATAGATAGTAGCCATAGTAGGATTACCATTTATCGCAGGTGCATTTGAGAAAAGAAAAAATTTAAAATAATATGCTTGCTACGCCTTAGATTTTTTCAGAAAATAAAAAGTCTTTTAAAGGCGGGGTGGCAGATAGATTTTAGACACTTCTTGTCATTTTTGTGCAGTAATATGCATTAGACATGCATCGGTGCTCTGTGGATGTGCTGTCTCAAACTGTACATCTACCGTATCTCTTACAGCTCCCCTAGAGGTCAGAATGTGATATGACAGGACAAGAATTTTCTAGTGTCAATCACCATCCAGCAAGACACACTTGAACTTACTCAGAAAAAATAGGCAGGTGATGAAATGTTGCTGAAATGCACCGGCAGCCTTGTTGCGAGTAGTTTATTGTGGAGCACAGCGATGTGTTTGGAAGTGTTTTTTGGGCTTGCGTCAGCGTGCGTGTAGCGTGTTGAGTCAGACGTCGAGTTGGACTCCCTCAGGACATGCGTTAGACTCGAGAGGATTTTTAAAAGCCTCTGTATAAATAATAATACACACACATTCATGGATGAGAACTCGTTTTGGAGCATGCTGCAAGAACAGATGTGTGTTTGGTGGGAGAAGAGGTGGAGAAAGAAAACCGGTGATGGTGAGAAGACAGAAACAGCGTCTGGCGGGCTCTGTCTTAGCAGTGCCTGTTTATTTTATTCCTCATTCTCTCTCTCTCTCTCTTTTTAAATGTCACTTTTGTTGCAGAAATGTAGCATTTTTGCCTGAACGCCAGTTCTGTCAGAAGACACATGTCCCTTTACAGGAAGTAGCTCAGGGCTTTTTCTTTCTCTGTGTGTGTGTGAGCTCCATATGGTGTGGGGGTGTTCGCTGCTGGTGCGATGCTGCGTGTGTTTTTCGCGGCGGCCCTTCTGACCTGTCCCAGCCCCTCCAGCAAAGCCCAGCAAAGAGCAACATGCGCAGAGAAAGAAAGAGATGCTCACTCCCCAGTGCGTAACTCCAGCTGTCAGCCTGTGTAATCGTCACTCCATTTATGTCATAAGGCGTAGAAAGACAGGATATGATGAGCTGAAAGTGACACTGCACACACGCAAAGAAAATGAGGTTACAGTAAAGAATAGAATATTTGGGAGTGAAAAGGGTCCTTCAAAATCTGCAGGGGAGAGAATAAAAAAGAGGAAGCATTAACAGAGAGACACCTTGCTGGAAGGGACTTGTATAGAAGAAAACAGAATAAAAAAAATCTTTTTGCACTCTCAAAAAAATGTAAGATGATAAAGACAGCTCCAGGCCGGTAGACAACCACAAGAGTCGGGCAAGAATGCAAAACATTTAATTAGCTCAGCGCTCCACTCTGCCTTTTAGTGTTTGTCTTTATTTCATGCTGATTTCATTGTTTGTGGAATTAATCGAATTCCATGTATCTCGCAGCGTTTAATACAACAGAAGTTCCAGCAAAGAGGACTGCGGCTGCGTTATAAGATATGCAAACGGTTTTTTTTTTTTATGTATTTATGTGTGTATTTCACTTGTGACGTTTCACATCTGCACAAAGTCATTAGAGTCTTTGCTTTGCCTGAAGACATTTTCACCACATGTTCCATTTAAAACACGCAGCTTTAAATTATGACACATCTTTATTTCCTTCCACTCCCAGAGCTGAATTTTGTAAAGCTGAAAATCTCTTTTTAAAGATTTTGTTTTTCATGAATTTGCCATCTGCGACAAATTTCTTCGTAAGGAAAACTCCTAACCCTTAAATGCATGGATGGCTCGGCAATCATTAATACATATTCTGGTCTTTAGCGACCCGGATCTATATCTAACACTGCCGCAATAGTATAAAACCCTTCTGATATTTTAAGAACAATTACATAAGAGTAAAAATAAAGCATATTTCGTTACCTTTTGGAACTTGGAAGGGTTCAATTTGAGAAGATGTTTTTTTTTTTAGCATCGTCAGAGCTCATTTCCCCCGTACATTCAGCATCTGGCTCATATTCGCAATCTCAAACATATTCTCAAAATCGTTTTCAACGTCTTCAAAATCAATATTTTCATCACTGACAGCTTCTTCACCAGATCTACTATCAGTGACGCTAATATTTGATTGCGTATAGAACATGCTCTGCAGCAAATCACTGAGTTTTGCTGATGATACTTTTCATTTTTAATCGTTTTATACCTGTAGTAATTATGAGCGAAACATCAAGTCATCATTGTGTATCAGACATCGCCACCTTGAGGAATAAAGGTGAATTGAGTCACTAGAGTTTCAATTGCTGCACAGAAAAAAATATATATTTACACAAGGGGCCCTATTTTAATGATCTAAGCGCATGGTTTGAAGCTCATGGCGCAGGTGCACTTAGGGCGTGTCCGAATCCTCTTTTGCTAGTTTAACACCTGAAAAAATGCTTGGCGTGTCACGCGCATGGTCCAAAGGGGTTGTACTTAGTCTCTTAATGAGTCATGGGTGTGTTTTGGGTGTAACCTGCAATAAACCAATCAGAGTCTCGTCTCCCATTCCCATTAAAAGCCAGTTGCGCTCACGCCATGGTGGATTTGCTATTTACATGGCAGAATTTGCAAGCAAAAAGACTGAACGCTTCTACATGAAAGAATCCTTTTATTTTTAATATTTGGCATGTTTGTGTGTTGCTGCGCGTCCCTGTGTAACAAGCAGAGTGTACGAGCGTTTTGCATATAGGCACATATTACTAATGAGCCCAAAATATTGCGCCATTGACTTTAGACCAGGGTTTTGTTGGTCAGTGGCGCAGTTGTTTTCAGTTGCTTCAAAATAGCAACACGCCAACAATGCACCTGAACACACCTCATTTACAGACCAGCGCGCCCATAGGCGCACAGATGGGCGCGAGTGCATTTGCTATTTAAACAACATGGGCACTGGATGTGAAAATGATAACTGTGTCGGGCAGAAACTAGCAAAAAACACATTGCGCCAGGTGTATGATAGGGCCCTATTACAAACATCAGGTCACTAGAGACCCTATACACTTTTTACAAAAAAAAAAAATTGGAAAACAGGCATTCTTTTTTCATTTTATTATTTTTTTCTTGCTAATACTGAGATGGCTGATGTCTAACTTTAAAAAATGAATGAAGGGGAGGGTAGTGAATGACGTCCCGGGTCAATAAAAACCAGAGGTATGCGTTTAAGGGTTAAGTATGAAGCATAGTCTACATTAGTACAAATGCTTTCAGCTGCACAAGCTTGATTTCATTTTTGTTATAACACTGCAAGTGTGTGTTGCATTTTCAGCATTGTCAAAGGGTCACAAAGAATTTTCCAAAGATTCTTCAAATTGAATGACGTAGCAGCTTAGATATGCCTTCGACCTGGGAAACACCCAAGGTGATAAGCTCATTGATCGCCAATTAATTAATTAATTATTTCAAACATCGCTTTTAGCTTCTGTTTGACTTATTATTCTTGTAGTGGGACTCCTATACAACACTCAATTGTGAGTCTTCGCTAGGATGTATATCGCACCATCTGCCATGTGCTGTATTAACCAAGATCTCATTGGGGACAATCGAACAAACAACAATTGTGAAAGGACAGCAGAAATACATGATTTCTTTTTTTCATGAAGTCTTTAAGTTGGTCTTCTCTTTTGGTTTCCCCTCTCAGAGAGCACATGGCTCCATACACCATTCCCACAGGGCTGATCCTGGTGGAAAACATGCCCAGAAACCAGATGGGCAAGGTGAATAAGAAGGACCTTCTACGCCAGTTTTTCCCTGCTCAATCTGACTGAACCGTGTCTGATCCAAGATCAGTCTTCAGGGAGATGGGAGTCATTACCACAGACTGGAAAACTGTATCCAGATCAGATCTTTGAAATGAAAAGTGAATGTGAAGTCTCCTCACTGGACAGTAGAGGGCAGCACGAGTGATTAGACTTAGCCATAATGCCAAGTACTGTATTGTTTTTAATATGTTTGATTTTTTGGTGTTTATGTAGCAGGGAATAGAATGAAATCTTAAAAAATGTGTGTTTTAAATTAAGACAGTGGTAATAAACTGACTTGACTATTGTCTGTCTATTTAAAATGAAGAAATTAAATGTTTTTTGTAATGAAATTTTGAAATAAACTAATTTATTTTGATCAGTGATGTTGTTTTCATGTGATATCAAGTGTTTGCATGTGTGTGTGTGTGTGTGTGTCTGTGTGTGTGTGTGTGTGTGTGCGCAGCTGTGTGTACACAGGTGTGCGGTCAGGCCTAAAGGCGGTGTGGGCTTGTGGGGAAGGAAGTGATTACGGCACAGATGTGTCCTCGCTTCTCTCGTCCCCTCTATTTCACTGATAGTAAATCTACAGATAAGGCCATTGTATTGGTTTGTGAGAGAACAAGTGTAGTGGTTTCTTGACCAATCGCAGTTAGGAGTCCCTTACTGTCTTATCCCATGAGTCTTCCATGTATTTCAGTCCCACATACTTTTGGGACGCTCAGATGCAATGTTTTTTTGACATTTGTAATGTCACATGAGCAAATAAATTTGCATATGATTGCCTCCAGAGCAAGACATCAACGAATAGTTATACATCATGGCACCATAGGCCCCGCCCACTGGTGTTAAGTCGCTTAACGGCTGACATTTGGATGTGAGCGTCACGTCAAAATCAAGCAGAAGTCATTATAATCACTGATGCTGTCTACACTGATACAGTACACAGATGTGTTTAGTTTCTGAAACCATTATGATTGCTTTGACGCGTCCAGTTTAAACAGATGGTTTGCATCTCTGTACAGACTTCAGAATGATCCCAGCATCGGAAACCTCACAAACCGCAAGTAAATGATTTCATAAATTAGATTTCTGTAAATGATGGTTTTATATGGATAATGTTTTCAAAACACTGACTCACGTGCAATAGCAAGTGGGCGTTGATACTGTTTCCTATTCGATGACGTTAGCCAATCATAACAGTGTGCGTTTACTGACAAGTCTTAAAGGAACCGCGCCTTAAAACGGGTCATTTCAGACAAAGGGTCAGAATAAAGATTGAAAATAATAGTTTTTCCACATTACACATATTTAGGATAGAAAAATAAACAGGGATTTTCATCTTGTTGATTTCAAAGCCTGTGCATCCAAATTCCACTGTATTTTGCTATTCATATTCATGTCACTTTGGTGGTAGAAAAATTAGTCAGATACCGACACAGACGGGTTCAGTGAGACGCCCTCATCCTCAAAAACATAAAACAACATTATGTAAGTTTGTTCCAACCACAAGTGGCATGAAACCTTCGAAATTCACAAGACGTTTCCTTGTGAAAAAATAATAAATAATATACTTTATAATTATCTAATTAAGTGTGACATGCATGTAATGTTTTCAGACACTTAACTGTAAATTATCCATATGAAAATGTGTTATAATTTATATTAATTGCAATTAGTTGAACTTAAGAGTGCTTTTTGACCAACTTAAGTAAAACTTAAGTATATGTAATTTCATAACTTTTACTTGTGTAAATATGGATAATGTTGAATGTACTGACAAGTATTAATGATATATACATCTAAAATATACTTTACTGTAATTTCTATTCAATCTTGTATGTCATTTCAGTTTTGTTATTAAACATTTGTCATGATGAAGTTGCAATTCAGTACATTTAAAATATCTTTACTTTTAAATGTAATTTTGAGTAACACCACAATCAACACATCAAAATAAGTGTACGTGTTTAAAGCACAAGAAAGGATTCAATCAATTATTCAAAATGCGCTTGTCATGAATTTAATATATGAAAATGTAAGAAATGACTTGCATTATAAGAAATGTATCATGACTATAACTTAGCAATTTCTTTAATATATTATCTGAAAGTACAGTTTTTTAAAAATCAAAATGCTTTGAAGATTTAAAAGTACACTACAAGTACACAACATAGAATACAAGTAAGCACACTGCTCTGTCACAGTGGTTTAGAAATTGTCAATTGTCTTATTCAGCTGGTTTCTTGTAAATAATTTTGCATATTGTTAATATTTATACATTTCAATCTTTGATTTTAAGCGCATTTAGTATGTTTAAAGCTACTGCGACTTACTGGGCAGCTTCCTTCTGTTTCCATCTTCCAGTGTTTGTGACTTTGTAAGTTTCTGTGTATAAATTAACTTACAGTGCAGCAGTCGCCCTATAATAAATCACCACAATTACTCAGCGCGTCAGCAGCAGCACTGAGACTCCGAGAGCTCACAACACGGCTGAAGCGTCCAGAGAGAAAGACTGACAGAGACACTGACGGCTGGGCTCTGGAAATACAAGTCAGCCCCACCAGCACAGAGTGGGGATTCGAGAAGAAACGGAGGTAAAATAGATGTTGAATGCAACCAAGCGGGAAAAAGAGAGAAGGAAAGAGCACCCGCTCCATCCCTCCTCCGCCTGCAGTCACCAGAGAGCTGATTAAGAGAGCAGCTCGATCGATCTCTGGCCTGGCTGAGAAGGATGGATGTGCCGGGTGGGTTGCAGTGGCACTGGTGGATGGGCTGCGAGACGTGCTGACAGGAGACTATAAAGGTGGCACGGCAAACCGAAGAAAAGAGGAACAATTGGATGTGGTGACAGCACTGATGAGAGTGGGGTTGTGAAGATTGTTTTTGTGTATTTGCGTGGTGGGGGCGGTTGCTCCCCAAGGCTCTAGAATGATAAAATGTCTGCAGCTCCAGTCAGACATACTAGAGTGCACAAACACACACACACACACACTTACAAACACCCTGGCTTGCATGGATGTCCACTGAAGCGTGTTGTAGTGGGCTGTCTGCAGATGGATGCTTATTGGGCCCCTGGGCCCTGCGGGGGCCACAAGAGACAAGCCAAGAGAAACATTCGACTGGACTCTACTTCGTTACTATTGAGGTTATTTTATTACCAGCTTTCACATACAATGAGCAAAGAAATAAACACTCAAGTACCACTGGAGGGTCTTCTAAAGTGCACTGAAAAAAATTTGCAATTTCCACTCAGAAGTTACTAGTAAATTTCACAAATACTTACAAAGAAATGGCAAGAAACACACTGAATTAAACATGAAATTTTGTAGTAGAAAGACTGATTTTCTTGTAAAACATACAAACTAAACATTTAGTTTGGGCTCATGTTTACTTCATTTTCCACGTTCTGCTTTTGTCTTGCCAACATGCCTGCCAATTTGAAACTATTTTATATACTATATTATACTATTTTGTAACATATGGTGCGTTCAAGTAATGTTGAAACGATCATATTCACGGGTTGAACGCACATGAACGGCACCACAAAGTCGTAAACACGAGTGGGAAGCTCTGGATTTTCTTTAAGCCCCGATCTTTATGAGTTGGGGGCGTGTCTGTGAGAAATGTGGCGGAATAGAGTATCTCAGGGATGACGTGTTTTTGTAGGCAAAAAACCCGGAAGCGAGTTAGCATTTTAGGACTTCCGGTTCCATCGCCCCAAAGTCAATGGGTTTGAAGGTTTTTTTAAACCTTTATTGTGTCTTAAAAACGGCGGTTGCTAACAAATTGCTAAAAGGGACTTCCTTTGGCGGGGGACTTTAGACGTCATCATGACAAACAGGACATTTGGACAGCATTTCTCATGAAAAAGTGGATAAGTATTCATACACAGCACAGATCATAATCAGCGAGCACGTTTTTAAATAAAGTTGTTTTCTAAATAAAGTTTGAGGAATCTTGGTGGTGGTGACGTTGATCCGCGACCATGGTGTGCTGTAGTCCGTTTATAGCCTACTGTTAGCTTTTTATATCTGACCACTTTATTTAGGCTTCAAAATGTATAAATGTTGTGTTAACTTGTAAAGATTATCTTGATAGACAAAACGTGTAAGTGTCATTACCCTTTGTTAAACACAGAGCTGATTTTTTGCGATTTTCCAAAAGTCTATGGGGAAAATGCATAGGCTCTCGATCGAGGGAACCCGTGCGCCGCTAACTTCCGGGTTGGCCTGCAAAAACACGCCATCCCTGAGGTACTCTATACCACAATATTTATAGGTATTTAACAGTGACATTGTCAGGCTTTTTTATTTACAATAAAATTAGCTAATTGCCTGCACAAAATGCTTTGTAATATAACAATATAATATGTATCGATAAAGTTGACAGTGGCTTTATAAATTAATTTAAAAAAATAAAAAGCAAAACACACCTGATGCACATTCTTTGTTCATTTTCTGGAAGTAGAGATTAAAAACCTTGTTGTTTTTTTCTGTAGTTTGTTAAGGGAAGGTACGCCGCCATCTTGCTCCGACGAAAGTGACTTGAACACCCGTCGTAAACACGACTTGTAAAATGCAAACAGGAGGACTTGAACGCACCATTTTCCCGTGAGTTCAGGTTGGTCTAGCTCACAGTTGAGCATGCAAGACATTCAAAGTATCCACCATATTTGTAACTTGAACGTGTGAGGCTTCTGGTGACATTTGCTGTCATAAAACATTAGCCTTTATATACAGTGTTTTTCGAGTAAAGAAAACGCTCTACGTATTCAAAGAAAGTTCTTTATTTACCATTGCATTGCAAACAAGCAGAGACGCTCAAAACTTCGAATGCCACCGCTTCAAGGAGGGGCGGAGTTATGATGTTTGACTGACAGTTTGAGGATCCAATGGAGTTATGAGATTTAGTCACAAGCTCTTTTTAATATTTTTCATTGCTTAAATATTTGCAAAACCCACGGACAGACTAAAGGGTGACCAATAGTAATGATTTATGGGGGAAAGAAAAGATTTGCGGATACAACTGCCCGACAGCAACAATATTAAACATTTTATTAATTTATGAAATAATTGTCGTACAGAGTTTTACTATGTGTGTATGTGGCCAATGAGAGGCTGCTTGGAGTCACATTATTGTTTAAATTGTGGTCTGGCATTTCCCCAGTTCCACCCTGTACCTCCCAGCATTTAATTAATATGATAATGACTAATTTCAAATGGTTTTCAATGAACTTTTCTTGCCTAAGAGCTGCACTGCGCTGTCGATGCACTCATGGTGCATTTAGCAACTTTGAATGAGCCAAATTCTGACCAAAGTCGGGTCATTTTTAATTTAATGTAAAGTACATATTTATTGATTTTGATGTGGGAAGATTTGGTCCCCCGATATCTTCAGTTGGTGTCCTTCTCTATTGGAAAATGTCTTATTATAGCTATAATATAACAGGCATATTCTCTGTTCTTATTTGGCAGAGGTCAGCAGCATACATCACCAGAAAGAAGGTCCAGTTATGACATTCTGAATAAACATTACATGGTCAAAAAAACAAACATATGCACAGATGAATTGTTCATAATATTTTGAATTTTCATTTAATGGCGACTTTAAAGAAACCAGTGATTCAAATCCAAGGCCTTTAATGCAATAGTGATTGTGCGTTTGGTTTTATTAATGATCTGACACTCCAGCTCAACATTTTTGAAAACGGCAAGATGAACATTGAACTATCATGTCCAAGCACTCATAATTTGGCGTGCTCAACAATAGATATGGACAAGGTCATGGGAGAATAAATAACAGGCAGACGGGCTAAAGATCTATCATCCTGGACAACTATGGGCACGGCGGTGCGCGCCGGCTGACAGGATCATTAATAAAACCGCTGGGATTGGGATCGATCGCTTTGATGGATGATCAGACTCATAGATACTATAAAACACCTGGCCGTCATTCAAGGCAGGCTGCCAATCCACACGTCTCTTACCAGAGATACTGTATTAACAAAGAGCTGTAAATACCTCCAGAAAAGGTATTATCAGCATGTTAGTCCTGAGCCTAACTGTAAAACTGTAACACCCCAAACCTCAACATTAACTACCCCTAAAACCAGAGCGACATGATAGGATAACCCAAATCCTAAACCTAAAATCTGATTGGTTTATAGGAATGTTTGTTTCAGGACCAGCAAGAAGGTTGATTCAGGAGCGTGACCTAAACAGTCATAAATCATGGTAAGCAACGGCACACAGATGCTGTTCTTCCATCAGTTTCAATGTTAATGTTATGGATGGTGGTTAAATCTCATGGCTGAAACGTGTGAAAAGTTGCTGGTTCGAGCCATCATTGACCTCTTGAACAAAGTAACTCCATGGTACTTGGAAATGCTTTGCATACACTCTAAAAACGCAGGGTTAAAATTAACCCAAATTGAGTTAAAAACTGACAAACCCAGTGATTGGGTTGTTTTGACCCAGCGTTTGGGTTAAATGTTTCACCCAACTTGCTGGGTAGTTTATTTACCTCAACTACACTCTAAAAAATGCTGGGCTAAAAATAACCCAAGTTGAGTTAAAAACTGACAAACCCAGCGTTTGGGTTAAGTGTTTGACCCAACTTGCTGGGTAGTTTTATTTAGCTCAACTACACTCATAAAAAGTGCTAGGTAAAAGTAACCCAAGTTGACTTAAAAATGGACAAACCCAGCATTTGGGTTGTTTTGACCCAGCGTTTGGGTTAAATGTTTGCCCAACCTGCTGGGTAGTTTTATTTAACTCAACTAAACTCTAAAAATGCTGGGTTAAAAATAACCCAAGTTGGGTTAAAAATGGACAAACCCAGCATTTGGGTTGTTTTGACCCAGCGTTTGGGTTAAATGTTTGCCCAACCTACTGGGTAGTTTTATTTAAATCAACTGTTGTTTAAAAAATACTATATGGCTGGCTTAAAATGAACCCAAATAGGTTGAAGATTAAAAAGCAAACCCATAATTAATGTTTATTATTTAATTATTAATTATGAAATTTATTAATAAATGTTCATTTATTAAACATAATATTTAATGTATTATGTATGTAATGTATGTAATTTCCAACATATTTTGGATTCGTTTTAAGCAAGCAATACAGTAATTTTTAAACAATAGTTGAGTTAAATAAAACTACCCATCAGGTTGGGCAAACATTTAACCCAACCACTGGGTCAAAACAACCTAATCGCTGGGATTTTTAACCCAACTTGGGTTGTTTTAACCCAGTATTTCTTAGAGTGTACATCTACACGTTGCATTAAACACGATCGTCTCTGTGTGTGTGCGTGATCGTAAGATTATCAGATGCGCAGGAGATCTGGAGGTAGATGCTGGTGTCAGCAGAAGTCTCTTATTCCCGCTCTGTAATGGGACACATTCATTATCGACCAGTTGCCCTGCTCAACAACCTGCACTGGTAATATTTATCTCCTTCATCTCTCTTACACACTTTCTATCCTCCCTTACTCAGCATTTTATAACCGCTTTTCCTCTTCCGTGTGTGTCTGTAAGTAGTAAGTGGTTGGAGGAGTGTGAAGGTGAGTCCCTGTCAGATGATGTGTGGTATTGATATCAATACATTGACCTCTGTTCCTTTCTGTCCAGATATGAATTGATTTTGTTAGGGGTCTGTGACCTGAGGATCTGACTTCGCTTTGGTCTCAGGATAAGCCTGAGTAGGTTACCATGTCAAATACTGGGTCTGTTCCAAAATAACTTGTGAAAAGTTAAGTGTTTTGATCTTCCTCTGTGTCTCAATCAAAACTTTTGAGTTTGGAAATTTAGAAAATTGTCTTACACCTTGTTGTAACCCTCTGGTGCTGTTGGGTCATTTTTGACCAAAGAATTGTATGTTTTGTTTTTTTAGAATTTTTCATTTCTTTAGAATGGAAAGAAAAGGTTTTGGCACTTGCTTTGTGAACACACACACACAAAAAAATCATGGAAATGATTCAAAAAGGTTAAACGGTTCTAAAAAAAAAAAAAAGTAACACTTGTATTTCACCTACTGCGCACAAACAAATTCTTACTGAAAGCTCATTTTTTGAGATATAAACCTCAAATTTGGAACACACCTTGTTTAGATTCATGGCTTTGAGTAAAACATGTTTAGGAAAATATATATTTCATATAAAAATTGAAAATGGTATTTTGTGCATTTTTAATAACAATGAATGTAAAATTTTGTAACTTTTTTCAAGTTCACTTTTTTAACATTTTTTTTCACTTCAGCAATAATCTGCTAAGTGTCGACTTTAAAAAGAGACCAAACTTCAGTCTGTGATCCAAACCTTTTAAGATTTAAGACAGTTTAAGTTGGAAATGTCATTTTCAGGTCCATGCTCAAAAAGTGATTAAATGGATTATAACTACTGCATAAATATAATTTAGTACTATAAAATTCCCTAGAAATACAATATATTCAAATAAAAAACATTATCAAACTAAAATATAGTGCAATCATTTCATTGAAATAAAAAAAATAAATAAATTTAAAAAATCATTTTTGACCGACACATGAACAGCACCAGAGGGTTAAAAGGTTAGTTCACCCAAAAATTCTGTTATCATTTACTCACCATCATGTTGTTTCAAACCCAAAAGACTTTGGTTAAGATATTTTTAATGAAGCCTGAGAGGTTTCTGTCCCTCTACTGAAAGTCCAGTTCACCAAAACTTAGAATATCCAAAAAGGTCATAAAGATGTAGTAAAAGAAATCCATATGAATCGAGAATGCAAATAAATGCCTAAAGATGTGGATTAAACCACTCGATTCATATGGATTCATTTTATGATGCCTTTATGACCTTTGTGGATCTTCTAAGTTTTGTTACCAGTGCTTTCAATGGAGGGACAAAAATCTCCCAGTTTTTAATTTGTGTTTTGTATATGAACCAAAGTTTTTTTTGGTGAACTTACCCTTCAACAAGTTTCCAGCGTCAAGTATTTGTCCTCAATAAATGTAAAATGTCATACGCCAAAATCACCAACAATATGGAGCAGAATTTTGGACCAATGAAACAAGGGTTCAATCAGAGTTTTGGGGCTGGTTTAAGGTTAGTGTAGGGTTAGCCTTAGGGCTGGAATTAGGATCTTCAACATTCTTATCAATCTATAATTTCCCTCTGAGTTTAGCAGTAGGGATAAGGTTAGAGTTAGGGATAGGGTGCAGATGATGATTCAGAAAATGTCCAGCTTGGATCACACACATCATACAAAAAAAGTCAGTTTGACTTTACTGACTTTTGAGCAACATTTTCCCAACCGGTTTACCATTCAATCCCACTGGACCCAAGGTAAGAATTGTTTTGAGTAAAACATGAAGAATAGATGTAATGCACATGTAAATGTTAATGTGTGGGTTTCTCAACTCTGGCCCTCGAGATCCACTTACCTGCAGATTTCAGCTCCAACCTTGATGAAACTCACCTGGCTGTAACTTACTCCTGAAGACATGTGCTGCGTTCCAATTCACCTACTTATACTACACCCTAGAAGTATGTACCCTTTTTGTGAAGAAAAATTACATACTTTTGAGTGTGTAGCAAAAGAGTAGACAAGCTTTGGGAATATACTATTGCATCATTAAATCACGTCAGAACACAGATAACATTAAATAAATGTATTTATCAGATTAAATGTTGGTTAGTTACTCAAACCCCTTTATCTAAACCTCAATATTTAATTGTCGGGCATGCACACCTGCCATGTTTGTAGTTTTTTAACACTTTTTATTCAAGTTTGTAGTTCTGAACTGAATCCTCATCCAAGGTGCAATGGGTTGTGGGCAATACTAGCCGTTATAGTGGGCACAGATCCACACTTCGAAATTCTATAAGAAATAGTAGACTTTTGGCATACTCTTTTCAACATACTACGCTTTGGGACACACTTATTCTAATCTCACATACTATTTAGGGTGGATAGTATGCACATTGGGCTGCATCCGAAATCGCACACTTACCTAATATATAGTACGCGAAAAATAGTACTTCTTCCAGCGAGATTCTGAAGTGTACATATGATGTATTTATGAATGGCAGTGAAGCGACGCAACTGAAGCTGGTAAGTCACATGATTATGACAACATGGCGAATGTAGTACATCCAGATTACATTCACACCACACACATTCACACAGCCCTTGATTAGCTCGTTCAGGTGTTTTATTAGGGTTGGAGCTGAACTGAAAAATTTAGGGTAAATATAAACTGATTTTTAAGAATCTGGAATAGGCTTGGATTCATTTGGATTGATTTAAATGAGTGCATGTAAACATACCAATCGTCACTGCAAATTTACATATTGTTGAGCTTTGCAGTTGCTGGTGATCGCTGGAAATTGCCAACTTTCAATGAAAATTAATTACATCTTATGGCACTTTGTCGCTATGTCAATATGAATGATTATTTAGTCTCACTTAGATCAGTCAGTCTTCATGTATAATTACACAACTGACAAAAGCCACCAATTCAAGCCCATCAAGACCTCTGGCCTGAACCCCGGCTGGCTCTGACAGCGCTATCAAGTTAAAATAAAAAAAAGAGAAAGGGGTGGGCAGGGAAGCAAGAATCGATAAGAAGAAGCCAGCATTCTAATGCCTCGTTAATGGGCCGGAGTATTAATTATTCAGCCGAGGCCATTTTATCTACTCGTTAAAGTGGCAGCTGGGAGGAGAAATATGCAGCATTGTACAACATGTCTAGGGTCATTACCAAACCGTGCCTCTCCCGTCTCTCTCTTTCTCTCACACACACACACACATGACCTTATCTACTGAACCTCTTTTACCGAGAGAACGTGTGTGAGAGAGAGTGTGAGGTGAATAAAAAATACCAATGCTATCCAGATGCAGATCAGCCTATCATTGCGCCTCTCCCATCCAATCCATCATGCCCCAGTCCATCTTGAAAGCACGCAGGGGGAATTCAGATTCCTCCAGCTGGCCCTCAGTGTAGGCGCGTGACACGATTCCTAATGACACTGCAGCAGGACTCTAGATCTCATTTGATTTATTTCTCCATCCATTACCACAACACACACACATCATCTTCCACCATCACTGTCACGATGACATCACAAAGTCAAACGTGCACGCGTCGGCCGTTGCTCCTGTAGGATTGGCAGTGTCAGGGAACATCTGTCAGAGGCAGTCTTTGCCACATGATGTTAAAGTCAGGCTGGCCCGTGCCTGCAGGGTACAACGGAGCAGCAGGAACGTATCGGAGGGTCCGCCCTCTTCTTTGTCCGGTTGGGCTGATGTTAACTGGCCTGGAGCGCTGGGGGATGTGGATGGTTGGGGGACTTTTGGTGTCCAAGGCTTGGCAGAGTGTTCTGATCCAGATTTTGTCAGTCAGGGAATGTGTTTGCTCATAAAACCAGTTCTGTTTGATCTCGCACATTTAGACTGTTTAAATTGTTTCAGCTCAGTTGTACAGATATCAGTCAGAGAGCTTTTGTCAGTTCAGTCACAGATAGCCTCCTGAGTGTGTAGGTGTGCATTCGCACCAGTGTTGGGGAATAACTTACTAAAATTAGCACCACTACTAAATCAGTTATTTCCATGATAGCTTAGCTTTCCCAGTATCAAGTTTTTCCACAATTAGTGGTGTAGAAGTGAATTTTTTTTTACAGCCAAGAAAACTGAAGTCTATACTATCAAACACAAAATGTCCCCTTATGGGAACACGTTGGAAAGTCTGATTCATTTTAGTGGGAAACAATGCACCAATACAAGTCCTGCGTCACCTTTTTTGTATCAAAATATTTAGTTAAACACTGCTGTAAATCATGGTTCACCTCAGTTATTTAAATGAGCCGAAATAAAAAATATAGTTTTATTAGATGCATTTATTGTGCATTTATCTACATAGTCACCTTGGAATTAGTCTTGCTTATCCAGGCCTTCAGATTCCATCGCAGCTTTCATTGGCCAAGGATTGTCTGACTGACATGTACAGCAACCAATCACAGTTCATTTTGTTCAGCGTAATGTTTAAGGGCGTGAAAATGTCGATGTCCCTACAATAACAGACTGGCGTGTAAAACTCTTGAACATCTTTTCAAAGAGTCTACGCTGTGAACTTCACATACTTTTAAAAATTCAGTATTTAGTTGATCCTGATAAGCGCTCATTGTCACAGATATATAAACACGGTGTCTTTCTTCTTCCACAAGGGGGTTTGGCATCACAATGGCTTTGTTTCCAGACGGACTGTTAAAGAACGCGACACACATCTCCCAGAAATTCTGAAGAATTCAACCAATCAGATGACAACTTCTAAATTCCTGAAGTGTTTCCTATTTTGTGTGTCTTATGCATCAGACATTGGACGTGACATTTGAGGCAAAGACTACCTTGGAATAGGCCCCAGCATCCCTCCAACTTTACATAAAACAAGCGGTTTGGAGAATGAACGGATAAAAATATGGTTATTGCTGCTGCTGTTGGTTATTGCTGCTGCTGCTGCTGTTGGATATTGCTGCTGCTGCTGTTGGTTATTGCAGATTCTGCTGTTGGTTATTGCTGCTGGTTATTGCAGATTCTGCTGGTGGTTATTGCTGCTGCTGTTGGATATTGCTGCTGCTGCTGTTGGTTATTGCAGATTCTGCTGTTGGTTATTGCTGCTGCTGCTGGTGGTTATTGCTGCTGCTGTTGGATATTGCTGCTGCTGTTGGTTATTGCTGCTGCTGCTGCTGCTGCTGTTGGATATTGCAGATTCTGCTGCTGTTGGATATTGCAGATTCTGCTGTTGGTTATTGCTGCTGCTGCTGGTGGTTATTGCTGCTGCTGTTGGATATTGCTGCTGCTGTTGGTTATTGCTGTTGCTGCTGCTGCTGTTGGTTATTCCTGCTCCTGCTGCTGCTGTTGGATATTGCTGCTGCTGCTGCTGGTTATTGCTGCTGCTGCTGTTGGATATTGCTGTTGTTGCTGCTGCTGTTGGTTATTGCTGCTGCTGCTGTTGGATATTGCTGCTGCTGTTGGATATTGCTGCTGCTGTTGGTTATTGCTGTTGTTGCTACTGCTGTTGGTTATTGCTGCTGCTGCTGCTGTTGGTTATTGCTGCTGCTGCTGTTGGATATTGCTGCTGCTGTTGGTTATTGCTGTTGTTGCTTCTGCTGTTGGTTATTGCTGCTGCTGTTGGTTATTGCTGTTGTTGCTGTTGGTTATTGCTGCTGCTGCTGTTGGTTATTGCTGCTGCTGCTGCTGCTGCTGTTGGTTATTCCTGCTGCTGCTGCTGTTGGTTATTGCTGCTGCTGCTGCTGCTGCTGCTGCTGTGGGATATTGCTGCTGCTGCTGTTGGTTATTCCTGCTGCTGCTGGTTATTGCTGCTGCTGCTGGATATTGCTGCTGCTGCTACTGTTGGTTATTGCTGCTCCTGCTGCTGCTGTTGGTTATTTCTGCTGCTGCTGGTTATTGCTGCTGCTGCTTATATTGCTGCTGTTATTGCTCTGTTGGTTATTGCTGCTGCTGTTGGATATTGCTACTGCTGCTGCTTCTGTTGGTTATTGCTGCTGATGCTGCTGTTATTGCTGCTGTTGGATATTGCTGCTGCTGCTGCTGCTGTTGCTGTTGGTTATTCCTGCTACTGTTGGTTATTGCTGCTGCTGTTATTGCTGCAGTTAGTTATTGCTGCTGCTGCTGCTGCTGCTGTTGGTTATTGTTGCTGCTGCTGCTGCTGTTGGATATTGTTGCTGCTGCTGCTGCTGTTGGATATTACTGCTGCTGTTGGATATTGCTGCTGCTGTTGGTTATTGCTGTTGCTGCTGCTGCTGTTGGTTATTGCTGCTGCTGCTGCTGCTGTTGATTATTGCTGCTGCTGCTGCTGCTGCTGCTGTTGGTTATTGCTGTTGCTGCTGCTGCTGCTGCTGTTGGTTATTCCTGCTCCTCCTGCTGCTGCTGTTGGTTATTGCTGCTGCTGCTGCTGCTGTTGGATATTGCTGCTGCTGCTGTTGGTTATTGTTGCTGCTGTTGGTTATTGCTGTTGCTGTTGGTTATTGCTGTTGCTGCTGCTGCTGTTGGTTATTGCTGCTGCTGCTGCTGGTTATTGCTGTTGTTGCTGCTGCTGCTGCTGTTGGTTATTCCTGCTGCTGCTGCTGCTGCTGTTGGATATTGCTGCTGCTGCTGTTGGTTATTGCTGCTGCTGCTTATATTGCTGCTGTTATTGCTCTGTTGGTTATTGCTGCTGCTGTTGGATATTGCTGCTGCTGCTATTGCTGCTGCTGCTGCTATTATTGCTATTAGTACCTAGTAGCTTGAGATATTAAAGTTTCAAAGTAGCTTCCGCAACACTGATTTGTACTTAGTTGCAGTTGCTTTTATTGGGACTGTGGTGGTCAGGTTGAGCTGTGGTGCTCATGTGTGCTTGACAGTCCAGCTTGTGATATCCTGATCTGACTCCACTGTGTTTCTCCAATACTGTGTAATAATATTAAATCAAGTAAAGAGTTTAAACTTTAAATGTGTAACACGTTGCATGTGTGATGTTGACATGCATCCATCTGTCCTTCCACAGAACTCCTACTCTCTCTTTTTCTGTACCCTCCCTCTCCTTGTTTGCCCCCGTCTTCCTCACAGGCTGAGGTATTTATCTTCTTTATTCGAGGAGTTTGAAGGTTGTGGGTCGGGCTGCAGTGTTGGGCTGATGAATGGGGCAGTCAGTGATGTGCAGCCACCTCAGGGGGCCAAACGAGACAGCTATTTAGTGACTGAACAAGACACATCGCTTTTCTTTTATTGTTTTCAAACTGCACAGAGGGAGATAAAACCCAGTCTGGGCAATAGGAACAGAAAAGAAGACCCAGACACAGGAAATAGCCTCTGGATCCTCACTGTGTATACATACATACAGAGATGCTGGAATATCTTGATTTGTAGTTGTCCATTCCATTCATATGCCAGGTCATATTTCCTGAAAATGGAACTGGAAAAAAAATATGTCGTCATGTACTATCTTAGAAAAAGTGGACTTCTTTTTACAATACATATTTCATGCAGTAAAGGATGCAGTGATAGTGTATAGTGACATTTCTAAGTGCTTTACCCAGCAGGGGTCAGTCATGCTGTATTTTATGTTGGATGTACACTAGACAAAGTATACTATATGTTTGGAATGGAATATCAGTGTATAAAGCATACTATGTCCAAATTTTTCATAATTTATTGATTCTTAAATTTTGGATTTACAGAAATAATTTTACTTATTAAGAGTGTTTTCTCAACATTCCAACACCGTCTATCAAATCAACTCCTGACGAACATGTTTTTAATTATTATTTGAATTGTCACTCAGTGAGTCATTTAACCAAGTTGTACATTGTACTTATATTAAAACAGGTCTGTGTTTAATAGTGCTACCTCGTTTATTATTTTTTGAAGTAGTTAAAGAATCCTAATAGAAAGTGTTACCCAATATTTATCTTTATAGGATGTGTAAGTACATTCTAACATGCTCTCCACATATACAAAGAACGACAAATATACAAATATTGATCGTCCAGCATTGGTAGTCAGAACAAATGTTCTTAGAGAAGAGGAGAATGAGTAAAATTGAGAAGTATAGATTTTCCAGAAAATAGAGAGGCTTTGAAAAATGGGCTGAAACATGTTTTGATGTAGTTGTGGTGGAAGAGAAAAAGAAAAAGAAAAAAGAGGGAGAAGGAGATGAGGTTAGGGCACAGAGAGACGAGAGTAGGGGACGACAGGAAAAAGACGGAGGCTGCCCGTGTCCTCACCTCTCTTTCCATACAGACGAGCATATGTGGGCTGACAAGCTGACATTGCCAGCGGAGTGTGTGTGTGGCACCAGGCAGGCATTAGTGCGTGTGTGTGTGTGTGTGTGTGTGTGTGTGTGTGTGTGTGTTGACATCCAGCGAACAGACAGCTGATGGCACAGATTAGCTTCAACCTTACTGGTGACTGTCAACCAGCACCATCCCAGAACCACTCACACACACACACACACACACACACACACACACACACACACACATCTCTCCACTATGACCCCTGACACACACACAAACTCACTGCTGCAACACATCACTTATAATGTAGGAATATAACATTATGTATATGAATATATAACCCAATCAGGCATATTATTTTAAAGTGATATAATGCAATGCAACACAATGGTGCAGTGTCAGAAACTGATACCTTCATTGACCATATTATTTTATTAAAAATCCCAAAAAATGGTTTGAAAAATGCCATTTTGAAAAAAAATAGACAATAGCCTTTTGTTAATGAGAAGGTTAGAGGACATTCTCACTCAAAAGTCTGGACAAGCCTCTGTTAAAAAGAGTAATTTATTGTAATGGTGAATTTTCCAGAGACAGAAAGAGTATACATATCTATTACTTTTAACAACTCACTGGACTGAAAGCAATAGGGTTTTTAATACAAATGCAGTTGAGACTGCTTTCAACATCATATTATACTAGCCTATCTCTAATGCTCAATTTAAAGGATTAGTTCACTTCAGAATTAAAATTTCCTGATAATTCATGTCATCCAAGATGTTTATGTACACGTGACCTTTCCAACATGATTAACTAATGCATGGCGCATCGCAGAGCAAGATGAGCATCTGTGGTTAAAAAGTATAACATTTTTATTTTTATTTTTAGAAAATGACCGATGGTTTCACTAGATAAGACCCTTATTCCTCGTCTGGGATCGTGTAGAGCTCTTTGAAACTGCACTGAAACTGACATTTGGACCCAGTGAAGTCCACTATATGGAGAAAAATCCTGGAATGTTTTCCTCAAAAACCTTCATTTCTTCTCAACTGAAGAAAGAAAGACATGAACATCTTGGATGACATGGGGGTGAGTAAATTTTTAGGAAATTTAAATTCTGAAGTGAAGTAATCCTTTAATGTTCCCACAACAAAAATGTAATTGTTTGGAAAATGTTTTGTTTGGGGGGGGATCTTCTAAGGATCTTCGGGTCACTTTAAGGGAGAGTTCCACTAAAAAAAAATGGGAATTCTGTCATAAAATACTTACAATTAGTCTTCTGATGTCATCCAATAGCGTGTGAGGAATAAATGTTTCACCATTTCATAAATCAGTTTGCTTTGTGTTGCGTTTATTGTGCCTTTAAACCCACCAGCAGGTGCGCTTATTTTTTTTTACCCCAAATACCATACTTTTACATATTCTTCAGTTATTGAAAAACTGTTGATTTAATTACCTTAAACAAATTTGAAAATCATTAACAAGACCTTTGTCTGAAAATGTATTCAATAATTTTAGCAATTCTCATTTGCTACTTAAATCTATAACATTTTTAGCACAGAATCAACTTTGCGTTACTGCAGCCTGTACCGCGATGACTTACTGGATTAATTTCAATATGTAGTGGACACTTGATTTTTTTCCTCAAACCAGTTCAGCGCAAACTCCATCCATCCCGCAGCCGATTCAAAAGATGTTTCAATGTAGTCTCAGCCTCAGACGTCATGCCCACGGACCGCTGGCTGAACGTCTAATGCATATGGCACACTTAACTGGAAACACTTCAGGATTTTTGAAGTCGTCATCTGGTTGGTTGAATTCTACAGGATGTCTGGGAGACGTGTGTGTCCGTTCTTTATTCGTCCGCCTGGAAACAAATGCCGTGACACCAAACCCCCTCGTGGAAAAAGAACACCATCATGTGAGAATGAGCACTTACTAGGATCAAATAAACAATGAATTTTCAAAGTATGTGAAGTTCGTGGCTCCATTGTTGCAGTAAACTTGTACAACGTTCTTGAATGAATAGTTTATTAGATACACGCCGGTCTGTTATTGAAGGGACATCAACTTTACATTTTCATGCCCCTAAACATGACGCAGAACAAAACAAACTGTGATTGGTTGCGTTACATGTCAGTCAAACGTCCTCTTGGGTGGATCTTTGGCCAATGAAAGCTGTGATAGAGTCCAGACCTTCTGCCGTCAGTCTGAAGCTCTGGCTACACGAGACTAGTCACAACGCGACAACAAATACAAAACCTAAACTTTACCCTACACCCTAACCTGGTTTGGGGGAAAAACACACATCCACTACATGTTGGATTTAAAGGATTAGTTCACTTTCAAATGAAAATTAGCCCAAGCTTTACTCAGCCTCAAGCCATCCTAGGTGTATATGACTTTCTTCTTTCTGATGAACACAATCGGGAGTTATATTAATAAATATCCTGATGCATCCGAGCTTTATAATGGCAGTGAACGGGATCAACGAGTATGAGCTGAAGAAACTGCATCCATCCACATCCATCCATCATAAACATACTCCACACGGCTCCAGAGGGTTAATAAAGGCCTTCTGAAGCAAAGCGATGTGTTTGTGAAAAAAAATATCCATATTTAACAAGTTTTAAAGTAAAATATCTAGCTTCCGCCTTCTGTATTCAACTTACAAAGAAAGTGTAATGCCTCTCACAGTTCAAAATGCTTACGCTATTTCCTACGCCTTCCCTATTCAACTTAGGGAAAAAGCTTAACTGACGTGACGCCAGTTCCGTTTTTTTCGTAAGCTGAATAGGGAAGGCGGTCTGGCGGAAGCTAGATATTTTACTTCATACTTACTTATTTTTTTACACAAACACAAGCTTCGCTTCAGAAGGCCTTTATTAATCCACCGGAGTCGTGTGGAGTATGTTTATGATGGATGGATGTGGATGGATGCACTTTCATCAACTCATACTCGTTGATCCCGCTCACTGCCATTATAAAGCTCGGATGCGTCAGGATATTTATTAATACAGGTGCTGGTCATATAATTAGAATATCATCAAAAAGTTGATTTATTTCACTAATTCCATTCAAAAAGTGAAACTTGTATATTATATTCATTCATTACACACAGACTGATATATTTCAAATGTTAATTTTTTTTTTTAATTTTGATGATTATAACTGACAACCAAGGAAAATCCCAAATTCAGTATCTCAGAAAATTAGAATATTGTGAAAAGGTTCAATATTGAAGAAACCTGGTGCCACACTTTAATCAGCTAATTAACTCAAAACACCTGCAAAGGCCTTTAAATGGTCTCTCAGTCTAGTTCTATAGGCTACACAATCATGGGGAAGACTGCTGACTTAACAGTTGTCCAAAAGACGACCATTGACACCTTGCACAAGGAGGGCAAGACAGAAAAGGTCATTGCAAAAGAGGCTGGCTGTTCACAGAGCTCTGTGTCCAAGCACATTAATAGAGAGGCGAAGGGAAGGAAAAGATGTGGTAGAAAAAAGTGTCCAAGCAATAGGGATAACCGCACCCTGGAGAGGATTGTGAAACAAAACCCATTCAAAAATGTGGGAGAGATTCACAAAGAGTGGACTGCAGCTGGAGTCAGTGCTTCAAGAACCACTACGCACAGACGTATGCAAGACATGGGTTTCAGCTGTCGCATTCCTTGTGTCAAGCCACTCTTGAACAACAGACAGCGTCAGAAGCGTCTCGCCTGGGCTAAAGACAAAAAGGACTGGACTGCTGCTGAGTGGTCCAAAGTTATGTTCTCTGATGAAAGTAAATGTTGCATTTCCTTTGGAAATCAGGGTGCCAGAGTCTGGAGGAAGAGAGGAGAGGCACACAATCCACGTTGCTTGAGGTCCAGTGTAAAGTTTCCACAGTCAGTGATGGTTTGGGGTGCCATGTCATCTGCTGGTGTTGGTCCACTGTGTTTTCTGAGGTCCAAGGTCAACGCAGCCGTATACCAGGAAATTTTAGAGCACTTCATGCTTCCTGCTGCTGACCAACTTTATGGAGATGCAGATTTCATTTTCCAACAGGACTTGGCACCTGCACACAGTGCCAAAGCTACCAGTACCTGGTTTAAGGACCATGGTATCCCTGTTCTTAATTGGCCAGCAAACTCGCCTGACCTTAACCCCATATAAAAATCCATGGGGTATTGTGAAGAGGAAGATGCGATATGCCAGACCCAACAATGCAGAAGAGCTGAAGGCCACTATCAGAGCAACCTGGGCTCTTCTAACACCTGAGCAGTGCCACAGACTGATCGACTCCATGCCACGCCGCATTGCTGCAGTAACTCAGGGAAAAGGAGCCCCAACTAAGTATTGAGTGCTGTACATGCTCATAAGTTTCATGTTCATACTTTTCAGTTGGCCAAGATTTCTAAAAATCCTTTCTTTGTTTTGGTCTTAAGTAATATTCTAATTTTCTGAGATACTGAATTTGGAATTTTCCTTAGTTGTCAGTTATAATCATCAAAATTAAAAGAAATAAACATTTGAAATATATCAGTCTGTGTGTAATGAATGAATATAATATACAAGTTTCACTTTTTGAATGGAATTAGTGAAATAAATCAACTTTTTGATGATATTCTAATTATATGACCAGCACCTGTATGTCTCCCGATTGTGTTCATCAGAAAGAAGAAAGTCATATACACCTAGGATGGCTTGAGGGTGAGTAAATCTTGGGCTAATTTTCATTTTAAAGTGAACTAATCCTTTAATCCCATACATCATCGCAAGGACATCTTGCAAGGATCAGCCACATTTCCACGTGCATCATGAAACGTGGATGTTTAGGAAAGTGCCATCTAGTGGTTTAGAGGAGAATAAAACCAAAGGCGCCTTTTACTGAGGTGTAGAGTAATGTTTAAAAACAACAAATATTAGCTCAAATTAACACAGAATCAACTTTGCATTGCTGTCCATGATCGCATCAAGGATCAGCCAAATTTGAGGTGAATTTTTGCGCCATCTAGTTGTTTAAAGGAGAATAAAGTCAAATGCGCCTTTTACCCCAGTGCACCTTTAGCCCCGGGGTTGCGTATCATTGTAACCGGACCAAAACCGGAGACTTTTGAATACGATGGTGTGGCTGCCCACGTTCGCTCTGCGTACCCTTGATGACAGTGTAAACAATAACATGGAGATTGAACTGCAATCTTTGCTGTCTTTGTTGTCATTTTTAGCAGCCATTGTGCAGTTAAACTCTGTATTTTTTAATACTGTAGCTGCCTACCTGCATAAGAAGCGACTTCTACATGCATGCCCAGTGTGCATGAACGGTCATGTGACATGCGTTTTCGGTCAAGTAAATGGAGATTGTTTCTAAAACGCCATTGTAGATGAGGATCGTTTTCATTTTAAAACACTGTTTTAAAACAAAAACGCACTAGTGTAAACGGGGCCTTATATGAATGTGCTGGGAGTCAATTCTTGTTTTTTCTTTTCTTTGTTTATAATGTGTATTTGTGTAACTGTACAGAGTTAAAGTTAGCATTCTCCTGACTGCTGAGGCAGCAGGTGTGTTTACCTATGGATAACTTCTCATCGAATAAATGGCTGTGGGTGTCACTGTGCTACATGCAGTTAAATTTGTAATCGGATATTTCTGTGTTAATGTTCAGTCGTTTGTTTTTATGCGTGTGTGCACCAGCAGCTGACATTTTCTGCTCTGACAGTGGCAGTAGGAGGTATGTTGTGGAGAAATGGAGACGGGGTGTCATCGATTGAGCTACAGACCGAGCCCTATTATCCCGCGGTTCGCGGTTCACAGCCGCAGTCAAGCGAGACGCTCCGCGTGTCATCCGCGTTCACTTTAATTGGCAAAGCGTGCCAGTGCGGCTACTCCTCTGATTCAACCCGTGTCCTCTCTTTCACCCTCAAGCACATCTGGGTTGGCGTATTTGAAATAAGTTTATTTTTTGGCAGGGCACACGGACGGTTGGGTAATCTGACCTTGCGTGTCCAGATAAGCAGGTGTCAGGCAATGTGTTCGGGGAGCTCATTAAACAGGAAAATAAGGCAAATCTGCCAAGCAACTCTTTTGTAAGGAGCACTAAATGGAAAAGGAGCTGTGCTCTTGTGTACGGGTATGTGTGACGCTCTGAATGTGTGATGAGTCATGTTGTTTTATAGTGAACAAACACCCAAAGCCCCACAGCCAGCGCGAGCCTTCGCACACACATCACTGCACTGCTACAGACAACATATGAAAGCCAGAAAGACGTGGGCAAAAGGGAATACGGAAATGCTGGAGAGGTCTTGTGAACAGCTAATAAATCAGACAGAGCAGATCCGTCTGATGAATGATTGACACTTAAGGGAGCAGAGCGATGGTTCTTATTTTGTCAGATTCAAATTCATTCTTAAAATAAATCTCGAGCTGTGTAGGGTGTTTTATAAACACAACAAGCGTGGAGAGGAAAAACTAGGGAATTATATGCTTTTTTAATTATACTTTTTTAACATGGCGTCAGTTTGGAGTTCAAATACAAGACTTATTTAGCTCAAATATTATAAGCTAAACTATATTAAATTAATGATAATGGATTTTGGCATGACAAACACTAACAAAAGTTTGGCAGCAACACACAAAAAAAGTCTTTAACATTACATATAGCCTATTTGGTTAGTTAATTAAACATATTATCTGTTAGTAAAGGGTAGTTCACCCAAAAATGAAATTTCTGTCATTTATTTCTCACCCTCATGTCGTTCCACACCCGTAAGACCTTCGTTCATCTTCAGAACACAAATTAAGATATTTTTGATGAAATCCGAGAGGCGTATGACTCCGTAGACAGCAATTTAACCATCACTTTTAAGGTCCAGATAGGTACTAAAGTCGTCGTTAAAACAGTCGACGTGACTGCAGTGGTTCAACCTTAATGTTATGAAGCGACAAGAATACTTTTTATGTGCAAAAACAAAACAAAAATAATGACTTCTCGTCTCTTCATAACATTAAGGTTGAACCACTGCAGTCACGTCGACTGTTTTAACGACGTCTTTAGTACCTTTCTGGACCTTGAATGATGGTAATTTCATTGCTTTCAATGGAGGATAAAAAAAAAATCTCAGATTTCATCAAAAATATCTTAATTTGTGTTCTGAAGATGAATGAAGGTCTTACGGGTGTGGAACGGCATGAGGGTGAGTAATTCATGACAGAAATCTCATTTTTGGGTGAACTAACCCTTTAATAACAGGGTGGAATATGTCTATATTTTAATATTTTTAAACAGAATGAATTTCTAATTAAATGTTTATTCACTTTAATGGTGTATTCCACACTGTTGCCTATAATGTGAAGACTAAATGTGCTTTCAAAATGTGTATTATAGCATATTCCACCCTGTTAAACCTATTCCATGCTCTTGTCTAAAAATTACTGTCTAAATTATGTGATATTGTGAGTGTGTGAAGGTCAATGGATGATCTTGAACTTTATATATAATACTTATATGTCACATTGAATTTTATTGATAATATCCCTGCAGATTATATCACTAACGACAGCAGCTCTATATAAACATAAATATTTAAGCTTATTTGTGTTAAGAAAGAACACTGCATTGCTTGAATAGTAATTTGCTGCCATTAAAATTTAACAAATGCATTTCACAAAACAAGCATCAAAGAAAACAGAGAAGTTGAGAAGTGACATTGTGGAAGGATGCGTTTGAATTTCACCACACCCTATAAAACAGTTTGTATGGTTTGAATAGAATATAATTGTTTGCAGTCAGTCTAATGTTTATGGAGAACAGAGAGGGAGGGAGTTAGTGAGTCAGACAGCGCAACACTGCCACCTGCTGGACACGGAGTATAACTACTATTCCCTTCATGGAGTAATTACCGTCATCAAAAGAGTTAGATCTCTCTACACTCTATAAATAACCTTCTTTTATGTGCCAAATGTCCATGTGTGTCTATTATAAAACTTCTCTACGATGATCAATGATTTACTTTTGTTGTTTACTCACTTTTCAATTTTACAGTTACTATGCCATGTCGCTCATGTAATAAAAGTTTTAGAACTTTCGAGCTGTAATTTGTTAAAGGAGATTATCTTTTGGGGAGACCGAATTAGTTAATATTTAATTTAATGAGGCTCTTCTAAGGACTCGATTCTCTAGAATGGAATCAGTTCTTTGTGGAAACGAGTCCCAGCCATATACAAAAAAAAAAAAAAAAAAACTATATTTCATTGACAACTTAGTTTCTTTCATATCACTTCATGTTCTTTAATGTAAAAAAAAATATAGATGGCTATGCTCAATAAACTTAAAATAGAGGAATGCTTGTTTTATTGTTGCTAGCGCGCAGGATTTTTTAATTTTATTTTATTTTACAGAAGCTTTGCAGTGTACTTCAGATCTTCTATATTTTTACAAAACTGTACTTCCAGATAATATAATATTATATTAAGTAAATTGCAAAAATGGCCGTTCAGTAAAACTTGAGTAGGAAGTAGGAAGTAAAAATGGAGTAGAAAGGTGAAGAGAAACGAGTGCGGCCATCTTGAGAATTTTGTCTTTGAACTTCCGTTTTTGCGGTAGCTCTGTATATTTCTATGGCATCGCTGTCGAAGGTGCTTCTTGTAGAGTTAACAAAAGTTATCGTGAGCATTGTAGACTAATGTTTGAAGCGGATGTCATAATAAATGTCAGTAGACCGGGAAGATTTTAAAACGAGTGGTTCATTCATAAATACCATCATGCTGTGGAAATACGAGCACGAGGATCGCAGCACTGAAAAGGGGCGGGGCTGTAAAGACGAATGTCGCGACTTCTTCTGGGCGGGCCAAAACTAAACTGCCAGTCACATATGAACATCAAATCAGAAAATAGTATGGAAAATACTGGGCCTTTTCTACACTATCTCTGTAATGTTAAACAATATTATCTCATATTTCACTCTTAATAGTCTATAGACCTTATGTAGCCCCGCCCCTTTTCAGCGCTGCGCTCGTTGTCTTTTGACTTCCGGTTTGTATTTCCACAGCGATCTTACGTATTTATGAATGAACTGCTCGTTTTAAAATCTTCTGGGTCTACTGACATTTGTTAAGACATCTGCTTTAAACATTACAATGCTCATGATAACTTTAATTAACTCTACAACAAGTAAATCCACTACACCAGCTAATTATTCTTCAACAGAGATGCCATAGAAATATACAGAGCTACCGCTAAAACGGAAGTTCAAAGACAATATTATAAAGATGGCGGCGCGCTTGTTTCTCTGGTGCATAAGGTCTATATAAACACATTCTATCTACCACTATCCATGCGTTCTATTTCTATAACGACCAAAAACAAAAACAGCATTCAATCACTCTCAGCCCCTTAGCTAAACTGAAATACTAAAACCGCCAGTAGGTGGTGGCAAATCTTAACGAGTGAGTCAGTGAATCATTCAGTCAAACGATTCATTCAAAATGGCTCATTCAAAATTCAAATGGCGTGAAGACTGCAAGTGTGTGTAAAACTTTTGCTTACCTGATGGGACACACTTAGTGTTGTAAAAACGCAAGTGTTTACAGAGCTTTATTTTGATTTTCAATATTTTGCATTTTAAAATAAACTTCTAAATGTCTGTTCAGTGGTCCTTATGTAACAGATGACATGATTTAGTAATTGTGGTGCTTCTAATTAAGTGATAAAAAGCAGTTGCAAAAGTACAAAATACAGATACTCATCTTTGCACCAATAAAATGTGCAAATTGTAATATCTAATTTAACTTACAGTGGAATGCTTTCCTCGACATCTCGCGATAAAGGCGAACATGAGTTCTTGAACATGATGCGTGATGGGATACACTTAGCCTCGAAGGTTCTTGTTGTGTGCACACTCTCTCGAGTGGCTAAGACTGCAAGTGTAAGTATTGGACAAGCGCAATGAGTGAGTTATTGAATCATTCATTAAACTGATTCATTCAGTAACGAAACATCACTCCGTTGCTCGCAGATGTGCAATGGCTGTTCTGTGGATTTGTTTGGAACTATTTTTTTGGTGAAATAGAGTAAAAACAGACAATATTCTGAGTCTAAAATGTAAGTCACATAATATTAACTTGTTTTATGAAAATCAGTATCAAATTTGAAGTCTTTCGGGAAAACAGTGCTATTGCTTAACTGTATCCTGTTATAAATATTAAAAACAAGAATTCAATCAGGGACATTTTTAGCTCCATATGTTGAATTTTGGGGTCTTTTTTTTTTTTTGCCCTAAGTTCCCATTAATTTCCGACCATGCATGGGTGTGATGGTCCTTTTTTGAGGGCAAGTAGAGGCCCCCTTTTTGAAACGAGTGAAACATAGCAAGGACGCCTCTGGAAATATGTTGTACAATGTGTTTTCAATTATATTTTTATTCGATACTTGAAAAGTTACATTCAACACAACATAAATCAAGTATCATATATACAAATACCCAGATGGAAAAACAGTAACTATAACCAGACATACACCTGCAGAGGGCGCCATTACAGGCAGTGTGAGAAACAAATGAGGAGCTTTTAGATTCAGTCTCCGTGTGTGTGTGTGTGTGTGTGTGTGTGTGTGTGTGTGTAGGCATATTGAAAAAAACAATCTAATAACTATCTTAAAGAAAAGGGAATGTGAGCTTCAGTTTCTGCTTAGACATTTATGTACAGTCCATAAAGAGAAAACTTTATTGATAAGAAATCTGCTGTTTCCAGGAAATGTGTGGAACCAGACTTTAGTGAAAAAGAGTGTGGGAACCTGTCTTTGGAGACAGTTGAGTCAGCAACGGGCAGCAGAGATGTCTCTGTCTGTCTCTCTCTCTGTCTCTCTGTCTGTCTGTCTCTCTCTCTCTCTCTCTCTCTCTCTGTCTCTCTGTCTGTCTGTCTGTCTCTCTCTCTCTCTCTCTCTCTCTCTCTCTCTCTCTCTCTCTGTCTGTCTGTCTCTCTCTCTCTCTCTCTCTCTCTCTCTCTCTCTCTCTCTCTCTCTGTCTCTCTCTCTCTCAGTGCTGAAGTGAAGGGTTGTTTGTGTGGATAAAGGAACAGACCGGCTCCTGCCAGCTGCTGCCCAGTGTGACAGAGACAGGTGCTGCACATTCACTCACACACACACACACACACACACACACACACACACACACACACACACACACACTACACATATTTGCTCACTTAGTTGACAAACCACCCATTTCTAGCATACTACAAGCATATCAATTTTCTTGTCGTGGTCATATTTCATATAAGCAGGAACCAAATGTTGCTTTATGCTCGTTTTTATTTGCACTGCTTAATATGGCTTCTTGGAACTAAACAAAAGATTTCCGTATTAGGCTTTCATTAGAAATCAAAAGGGACCATTCTTATTTTTTATGGAATATTGCAATATTATAAATGATTTAACCTCACAGAAGGATAAGAAAGTACATACTCCGTTGTGAAAAAGAAGCACACTTTAGCATACTTTTAAAGAGTATTTATTATGGAAATATACTTAGAAATAGAAGGAATGTAATGTTTTCTGACACTTAACTGCAAGTTAACTGCAATTAAATGAAAATATTAAATGCAGTTAGTTGAATTTAAGAGAGCTTTTTTGACCCACTTAAGTACATCTTTATATTTATATTGACTTTGATATCTTTTACATTGAGACGTGTATGCCATGTATTTAAATAGCCTATATTTGTAATGAAGTTGCAATTTAGTACATTTAAAATAAATTAACTTTAAATGTAATATCGAGTAATACACTACAGTTAAAGTACTTAAGTCACTTAAGTGATCTTTTATTTCAATAATATTATATTATTTGCAAGTATAGTTTTTAAACATACGTTAAAGATTTGAAGTACACTACAAGTGCACACTGAATACAGTTTAGCACACTTTTTTCACAAGAGCTGTTTATTGTACATGAGACTTGGCTGGTTACCCTGACAGCAACATAGTGTCTGCACAGATCCGGCCCACATCTGGTCCACGTATACCAGATGTGGGCCAGACTATGTTGCTGTCTGGTTATTATGGCCCTGCTGGTAGAAGACGTTACTACACTCTACAGGCAGAAGCACCTTCCTCCATTGACGGCCATGTTTAAAAGAAGCCGTATATTCTGACATTTATTTCTCTGTAAGCAACATATAGCATGGCTTAGCCTATTTTTCATTATTCATTAGTATGTCTCTCTCAAGTCAGCCAGAACTGCCTTCAAGACGATCAGACTGTCTGACTCGGTATGCTACATCTTTTCTTACTGATCCGATTTACAGAATTCCTGTATCGGACCAAACATTCCCAAATTCCCATAGACTTTCATTGACGGGGTCAACACTTTTGCACAATAACTCTTATAGAGTATGTAAGCTGTCTATCACTAGCAAAGCTTAACAATTAGCCTAGAATTGTGTTAAACATGCTAATTCACGTTAGCAATGTGCTAAAACATGCTAGCAATGTGTTAAATCATGATAACAACATGCTTGAACATACTAGCAATGTTAATTCACACTAGCAATGTGTTAAAACATACTAGCACCATGCTAATAGGCCTACATGTTATAATTGTTAAAACATGCTAGCAACATGTTAATACAATGCTAGCAATGTGCTAAAACATGCTAGCAAAATGCTAATTCACACTACCATTGTGTTAAAACATACTAGCAACATGCTAATATATGTTAGAATTGTGTTATAACATGCTAATAACATGCTAATTCAATGCTTGCAATGTGTGAAAGCATGTTAGGATCATACTAGCAATGTGTTAAAACATGCTAGCAACATGCTAAAACATGATAGCAATATGTTAAAACATGCTAGCAAGAGATTTGTGTTAAAACATGCTAGCAAAATGTTAATTAATGCTAGCAATGTGTTACACATGTTAGCAATGTGTTAAAACATGCTAGCAACTTGTTAAAACGTATTACCAACATGCTATTTTTACACTAGCAATGTGTTAAAACATACTAGCAACACGCTAAGTCATGCTAGCAATGTGCTAAACCACGTTAGCAACATGCTAATGCATGTTAGAACTGTGTTAAAACATGCTAGCAACAAGTTAATTCATGCTATCAGTGTGCTAAAGCATGCCAAGATTATGCTAGCAACGTGCTAAAACATGCTAGCAAAATGTTAAAACATATTAAGATCATGCTAGCAAAATGTGTTAAAACATAATGACAACTGTTAAAACATTTTAGCAACATGCTAATTCACACAAGCAATGTGTTAAAACATGCTAGCAACATGCTAATTCATAATGTGTTAAAGCATGCTAGCAATGAGCCAAAGCATGCTAGGATCATGCTAACAACGTGTTAAAATATAATAGCAATGTGTTAAAACATGCTAGTAAAGTGTTAAAACATGATAGCAACATGTTAAAACATGCTAGCAACTTGTTATAATGTACTAGCAACATGCTAGTATATTATAACATGCTGTCAATGTGCTAAAACATGTTAGCAACATGCTAATGCATGCTAGAATTGTGCTAAAACGTGCTAAAACATGTTAGCAAACACGTTAATGCATGCTAGAATTGTGTTAAAACATGCTAGCAATATGCTAATTCATACTAGCAATGTGCTAGAGCATGCCAGGATCATGCTAGCAACATGCTAAAACATGCTAGCAAAATGTTAAAACATGCTAGGATCATGCTACATGAACATGATAGTAACTTTTTTTTTACTTTCTCTGAGTAAAATCTTTAAACTTAAAGCTTTCAAACTTATTTTATTTCAGACCTGCCAACATCAAAGTTTGTCATCAAACTTTACTCATCTAGTTTTGCATGTTCTTCTCATTGGAGGTAGCCTATATACTTCTCATTGACCAGGTCGTGGATTTTCCGACCTAGAAGTTCTGGGGTGTGTCCATGCCATGGGAGAGTGTTGTGGGGGCTGTGAGCCCTGCACACATGTGCTGTCACTCAAGCTCCTGCAGTGAGAGAGACGAGGAACGAGAGCTTCTAGTAGACGCCTGTGTCCCTGTCTCATTGCAAACTTTGCTTCAGTCTTGTTGCATCTCCAGTGTTTTACCATTTGCAGTGGTTTATTGGATCAGAAGGCAGATGATGAAGGCAATGGTGGTCCTGGGTGCACTGCTGACCGTTGTGTGTCAGGTGAGCGGAGCTTTACTTTACTTATTAAGTGAATGCTGTGGACTTTAACTCCAGGCCATTTCACTGAACTTCCAGTTGTACAGTGAAATAAATAGCTAAATCTTAATATAATATTAAAAGCCGAGAGGTTGCAATATTCTTTTCATGAGTAATGGGGGGTGATTACTTATGCAATTATTTTTATTTTCTTTTTTTACTATTATGAAATATAATATATATATATATATATATATTTATATATATATATATATATATATATATAATTTGCTGTAGCTTTTTGATATTGTCTTTAATAATTACAGCACGAGTTGCTTAGCACAAATCAAATGTTAGAAATCAAACAAGAGAAGCTGCTGTAATCAGATTATCGTGGTTTGCTATGGAGAGCAGTTGTGGCGCTGCATTGTGCTTTTTTTATTTATTTTTTTTAAGCAACTCTATGTAATTTGATTAGCGTTCTTTTATCTTGTTGGCTAAAGATTCAGTGTTTAAGAAGTGGTAACAGTTTTGACCTTGGGTCACATCTGCTAAAATCATCTTTAGTGGTTTGGTGTTTAGTAATTGATTGTTAACTGGCTGAACTTACTGTACGAGCGGTCAGATGTATTATACAGTCGCTGGAAATGAATGATCTAAACACGTGTCAATTCTGACAAATTGAATAATGACAGATAATGAATAAGAAGAGAAATGCAGCTGGTTTGAAGCTCATTTGACGTTACTGTTTCAAGGCCCCCTTTGGTCTGTCACTGGTGTAATCATGAAGACAAGGAATGAGAATTAAAACAGAGCCACGCTGCCGTAAATATTCGCCACAATCAGTGATCTGAACTGTTTACATTTGCAATGGGACACAGATTCTGAAATGAGAGATTTGTCCTGGAGTTGCACTCATGGTCGAGCTTTCATCATGCTATACATAAACAGCAGAAAGGTTTCTAGTGGCTTGTTATTTATGAGCAATTCAAGAACAATTGCTTCAAAGTTGCTTGGGCACAATATGCATAAAGGTACTTTGGCTTACTTTGATTTAAACCAACCCATTTTCCCAAATCATATAGACTTTATTTTATTTGCTCAGAGTTTGCTCTTTCATAGCTCATTCTGTTTTTGGTTATGTTTCATTTAAGGATCAACTTTGTCTCAAACATTTCTTTAGGAGAAATATAAATAGACAAGAATTAGACGATCCATGAAGAGCATAGAGCTGTAAAGTGAATGTGGATAGCATATCCTTTGTCCATATTAAAGGATTAGTTTACTTCAGAATTCAAATTTCCTGATAATTTACTCACCCCCATGTCATCCAAGATGTTTATGTCTTTCTTTCTTCAGTTGAAAAGAAATTAAGGTTTTTGAGGAAAACATTCCAGGATTTTTCTCCATATAGTGGACTTCACTGGGGATCAACGGGTTGAAGGTCCAAATGTCAGTTTCAGTGCAGCTTCAAAGAGCTCTACACGATCCCAGACGAGGAATAAGAGTCTTATCTAGAGAAACCATTGGTCATTTTCTAAAAAAGATTAAAAATTCTATACTTTTTATCCACAAAACCTCATCTTGCACTGCTCTGCGATGTGCCACGCATGACTTAATCACGTTGGAAAGGTCACGCGTGACGTAGGCAGAAGTACCGCAGTAGGCCGAAAAACTCCATCTCCTTTTTCTCCTCCAACTTCAAAATCATCCGACATCGTTGTTTTACCTTTTTTGTAAAGGCCGTTTGATTTAGTCTTTGCATATTCACTTTGTAACACTGGATCGGTGCTTCAACGTTATTACGTAATGTGTGGCGCATCACAGAGCAGTGCATGATGAGCATTTGTGGTTAAAAAGTATATAATTTTTTTTTTTTTTTTAGAAAATGACCGATGGTTTCTCTAGATAAGACCCTTATTCCTCATCTGGGATCGTGTAGAGCTCTTTGAAGCTGCACTGAAACTGACATTTAGACTTTCAACCCGTTGAACCCCAGTGAAGTCCACTATATGGAGAAAAATCCTGGAATGTTTTCCTCAAAAACCTTAATTTCTTTTCAACTGAAGAAAGAAAGACATGAACATCTTGGATGACATGGAGGTGAGTAAATTATCAGTACAAGTGAACTAATCCTTTAAAATCTCTGACTTTTTAAATCAAAGTGAAATCGAAGAACGAACATCATGTCGAACAAAATCAGACTAAAACAAAGTTCGTTTGGAGTTTGTTTGAAACAGCTTGCCAAAGAGAACTTTCCAGAAAAGTTTGCTCTGGCTGGTAAACACCTTCAAACTACCATTGGTCCATGGTGATGACGTAATAGGTGGGTGTGGCTCTGAGGCTCCGCCTTCTTTGAGGTGTAAATCTTCTCTGGTTCATTTTTTCTGTTCAGTCCATCGAGGTCGGACGTGAGTAAAAACATGAACACACTGGAGAGCTGCTTTATAGTAGAAACTGAAGTTGTAATTCTATTCGAAAGCGACCATTGTCACTGTTTTTCATGTTTAATACTGTAAAGCTTCTGCTTTAAAGCAATATTGTAGAAAGTGATGTATAAATAAACGTGACGCTGTCATTTTTGTTGTTGTGTTTAGTGTGTTATTGAGAGGAAAGCTCGCAGCACATATTTACATATTCATCTAAACGCAACTCTCAATGCAGGATGTTCGCTAACTTAAAACCACTGGTCACGTATTTCCAACTTCTTTTAACCCCTAGGCGAAGAACGAAAAAGAACTTTGCATGGCCTTAAGACATTGTTAAGACCTCTTATGAAATTCATGTAAGATTGCTGTGATAACTCTGCCATATGTACATTTTAGTAACCCTATGTGTTTTCTTTTCTTCAACTGATGTGACAATTAAGAGAGAATGTGCAATAGAGCAAGAAATGATCATTTCCTAATCGTTGTCCCAACTTGCTGATGAATTGATTTTAATTCTGTTCATCAGTGCTACAGGTTCTTTGGTCATGTGACTTCTTATGGCTCTGGACACACTGATAATGTGTGCCACCTGAGATCATTTAACTTGCTAAAATTCTCTGGTGATCAGTGCTGGGAATTCCCAAAGCTCGGGTCCCAGGAGAGGCTTATGTCTCACTGAGAGCATTGAGATTCACACATGCCTCTGGTGGTCTCTTTGAGGGCTTGCTATGTCTCCGCGCAGCTGTTCCCAGATGCAGACTCAACCCCATTTGTCTCACATGGTAATCTCTGCGGTGGAAATAGGAGGTCAACGCTCCCAGGACACGCAATGAGCAAAAAAATCTGTTAATAAAGCAGCCAGTGTTGAGTTCAGCTGGCGATAGTCAGTCATCCTGGCAGCTTTGTGTTCCTCTCAGTCCCAGACACTGATACACATCAATCTGCGCCTTCCTTCCTTGCTTACCTTAATCCTAGATTTGGAAACCATGATGGGACAGTGATATTTGATCATTATAATAGTGATTTCCGGTTTGAATTAGCGTGACATGACAGCATTCTGGTTTTAAAGGGTTCAGTCATGGATGACAGCAGGATCAGTACTGCCTAAAATAAAATAATAGGAAAAAAGACAGAAAGAAGGAGGTGACCTTGGGCACGAGGCATGTACTGGACCTACTGAGGAATGATATGACAGAACGGCCATCTGTGTGACCTGCAACCTCTCGTCCAGCCTGGCATTCTGTCTCTGAGACACAGACGGCATCACACATGTACATGTCACACACACACACACACGTTTGCAGAGATAAACTAAATGCCAAATTTGACATTTACCTAATCATGCTACTAATTTAAGAATTATGAGGTCAATATATACAAGCTTGTTTTAACCCACAAATCTACTTTTACATTTAAAATAACAAATAGCATTTGATCATATCCATGTTCTCTGAATTAGTCCCCATGTAACAAATATTTTTTGTTAGTTAATAAAAACTCGTTCATTACTTGTTAATGTTATTTGACAGTGCATTGACTGATGTTAATAAATGCAATTTTTGATTGTAATAATGTGTTAGTAAATGTTGAACGTATCATTATCTAAGATTAATAAATGCTGTAGAAGTATTGTTTATTCTTAGTTCATGTTAGCTAAAGTAGTAAACCTTATTGTAAAGGGTTATATTAATGTTTTTAATATTTTTAGTAGAATTTATTTATCTTAAATTACATATTATATGTAATTATATTTTTATGAATATATTATTATAATAAATTATTATTTTACATTATGCATTGTAATATGCTGTTGATGTCCGGAGGGAATATTTGTTTTACAAGTTTGATTAAATGATGAAAATATGAGGAAAATATTTTATATTTTTAAAATATTTTAAATGTGAAGGAAAAACAAAACACTAAACTTGGTTAAGGTATTTATCTGACAAAATTATTTACAAAATTACAACTACAGCTTTTATTTTACTATGCAAAGAAAATCAAGAAGCTGACAGGAAAAATCCTACATTGACTGCAACATAATCAGTCATTAATATTTGGTTGGTTCGCTCTTCTTTTTGCATATGTTCATAATTTCTTTGTATGACAGCCTGGACAAAAACGATGTCGGCACAATTTGGTAGGCTTCATTGCGTTATTATCACAAAAAAAAAAAAAAAAATAGGTAACACTTTAGTTGAAGGTTCAATTATCACTATTAACTAGTTGCTTATTAGCATGCATATTAAGATATTGGCTGTTTATTAGTACTTATAAAGCACATATTAATGCCTACATCCCATAATCCTACCATAACAACTACCTCACTAACTATTAATAAGCAGTAATTAAGAGTTTACTGAGGCAAAAGTCGTAGTTAATAGTGAGAATTGGACTCTAATTTAAGACTCCAAGCACAGCTATGTAATATGCTTACAAAATCTGTAACAAATTTTTAATAATATTTAAATAAAGGGTGGATATGTCAATTTTCCTACATCACTTTTGGCCACTACTGTATATCTAAAACACACACTAAAACTAGTTGAAAACTTAGTTGGACACAGATGCGTGGGCCTAATGTGTTCCACACTCACTCAGTTTGTTCTCCTCTTCAGAAATGTAGCATATCTCATTCTGTTAGTCACGCCTGCACCATCAGTGCCATGCTCTGGACCAGCTGACCCTGCCATATGTGTGTGGAGCTTCAGGAATGTCTTACTCTGGTAAAAGTTGAGCTAAACTGGGTTAGATGTGACACAGAGAGCAACAACTGTGTACTGGAATTTTACTAAGAGACCCAAAGGTTACACTTTGTTGGACATTCATAAACCTGTCATGAAATAAAGTGCATGTTTTGGTGGATATGTGAACGTGAGGTTGGGGGTTGCCGGAAAGCCTGTGGTTGGCACCTGCTGTCTCTGGGGGAATAAGTATGTGCTTCAGACAGTAGGGTATTTTCAGCCCTGTGTCACATCAGTGCTTCCGCTGAACAAATGTTTTCACATACAGCTCAGGAGACATGATGGGGTTCTCATTGAAGTATCAGATTTCTACACTTTGTTTCAATGGTTCACTTTAGATATTCTACTAACTATAATAATAACTTTGTGACGACTACATGTCAGTCATTAGAGTATTTAGTAGGTTGGTAGAATGCCTAAAGTAGACCATCGCAATAAAGTGATACCAATTTTGATTTTAAAATTCCTTATGAGAAACAAAAGAAGAAACAAATGTTGAATCTCTCCAGGTGGGCAGTCCGTGAAGTTAGCGTTGCTTCAGATATGAACTCATATTAAACAGCAACTAAATAAAAGACCTGAGAATGTACAGATTACACACTTGTGCATGTCCTAAATGAGGTGAAGAAGTGCATTAGCAGACACACATAAAAGCTGTACGGGTAAATGATAAGAGAAGTAACCAAATGTGCAGCTCTGTTAAAGACATCAAGAGACCTCCAGGAAAAGCCACCCAGAAGACTGACTTCCCACCAACACAATCATTTCAGCCTCAAATATCCAACCAGACATGAGTATTCAGTATTCTGTTGGTCGATATTATGTCAGTATTAGGTTGTTGTTTTTTATTTTTTGTTGTTGTTGTCTTTTTATCTAATTAATTACATGATTACTTAAAGCCCTGGGTATACTTCACTTTCCGCGCCCAAACGAAAATTACGTCATGCGGACGGTGCACGAACGGCCGAAGTATACCCGGGACTGTTAATCACACATCAATTTTGGCTGAGAAATCACCCCGCAAAATATCATTTAAAGTCATTATTGTGTTGGATAAGTAAAACATTGAATCGATTTTACAAAAAATAGCTTTAAAAAGAAATATTTTGATATAACATTTTATTATACGTACGCTTTTAAGGCTACAATGTGGCCATAACACTTTTTTTAGAAGATATAAATCTGAAGTGGCATTTAGGTATATTTACACTGACTTTGAATATGAACGAAAAATGAAATTATACTATGAATCTAAATCCACCAGTAGGTGGCGGCAAATCACTGTCTTAATGAGTGAGTCATTGAATCATTCATTCAACTGAATTATTCAAACGGCTGATTCATTCAGAAATGAAGCAAGTGGCCATCTTTATGAATGAGTCACTGAATCAGTGACTCAATCAATTCGTTAAAACATGCAAGTCAATTAAAAATACTTTTAACATGCTATTTTTTTCCATAATTAATCCACCAATGTTAAATCGGCAGCCCTAGTCAACATGCATAATAGAAAATAATTATGACAATATACACAACATTGCAGAACATAAATTATTTTGCATAAATATTTGAAAACAAAAACGTGATACTAGTCACTTCTGTTGAAGCAGATACTCTCAAAATAGACAAATATCAGTTACCTGATTGATCGCTGTATGATCTATCACTAATCTGAACCAATTTGAATTCACCTAAAAGTGTTTTTAATAACTTGTCTTTTCATGTAAACATTTGTATATTTATTAGTCTGGGTCAGTTCAGAGAAACTGTTCGAATAGTGATAAAATGTAGCTCAAAAGTGACAGTTGTTTGGGAACGGAGTTCTGGAATACAAGAGTAAACACTTCAGACTGGTGTAATGTAGTACTACACAGCAGAATGGAGAATTCGGGCTGCTCTAAGATTAGTGCTCTCTAACAGGGGCTGCACATGCCTGTAATGTCCAGCATTCTGTGTCGGCCTCTCAGAGGCGCGCCGTCAGGAAACACTTCCACCGCTGCAGCCATGAGGAAATCAAAGATCTATGACAGACATTACTGCTATTTAGGGTTTTTACATGGTGATGATTTATTACTGCTTTCCTAAATGGGGTGGTATCTAAAGGCCGGTGCACACTAAGGATGATAACTATAATGATAAAGATATAGTTCTTAAAATCATTCTAAATATAGAAGAATAGCAGCTCATGCTTATAATAAACAGAGCAATATTATTTGCTGGTGTGGAGGCTATTATATATTGTTTTTGGTTGCGAACAGGCCTTTAGACTTTTTGTCCACAAGTTTGTCACACAGGGACCAAAAAGAACACTTAAAGAGTCTTTGGTGAGAACTTTATTTTAGAACTGCAACATAAAATGGTTTAAATCATAAACTTTTTCTTTTATTGTCGTAAAAAAAAGTGTGCTGCTAAAAGGGAAAAGCTGTTAAATAAATAATTTGAAACCAGATACCCTTGTTGAAAAAGAAGTACAATTTAAAAAAGTGTACTTATTACAGAAATAATATACTTAACTGTGAACTGAATGTTTTCTGATAATCACATTAACTGCAAATAAATTAGGATATATTATAGTTTAATGTATAATAAATGCAATTAGTGTGCTTTTTTGACCCACTTAAGCAGGACTTAAGTACGTCTCTATCATTATATAAATATTTTTGCCATTGACATGTGGTAAACAGTAAATTTTGGACCTCTGTGCCGCAGTGTTTTATTACTCAAACTATTTACACAATCTTATTCCTCCCTGCATTTAACTTTGGCAAAATACTAGTTATAGTTTCATAAATCAGTCCTGGTCTGTGGTGAGAATTTTTCACTGTTTGACACACATTGTGTCGGTGTATGTGAGAATTCTGTCACCGTGTGTGGAATTTTGTCACTAAAGCACGTTTAGCAGCTGACCTCTGACCCCGGTCAGGTGCAGTAAAAGAGAACGTGTTTCAGAGTGACAGGCCGTGGGTGGCGAAAACTGAGCCTGTTTCCCTGCTGAACAGCTGCATGAGTGTGTGTGTGTGTGTGTGTTGTATGAGCTCTTCATTTTGGCTGAATATAACAGTGCAGTTGTTAGACCTCGATATATCTGCATGTATATATTTGTGTCAATAAAAGAAAGAGAGGAAAGCGTGAGCTAGGTTCCTCTCCACCCCCACACTGGATTCCGCATTAGAGACGCCGTGAAACACCTCAGCTTCACAACCTCTGAAGCGGGAACAAGAGTCTGAACTACAGCTGTATAATACAATGACAAACTGATATTAACATAAAGAAACACAAGGATTTTAAAGCAATCTAAATGAACGTGGTACTCTAATAGATTTCCTGTAATAGTGTGTGGACCCCTAGAGGTGTGTGATAGAAGTGCAAGTTTGTGAGATTGTGAAAATGCCAACCCTTAAAGAGCACTATTTATAGTATAAATAATATACTTTAAAAGAATATACTTAAGTGCAAACTGAATGTAATGTTATCTGCATGTTATTTACAATTAAATGAAAATGAATTCAATTAAATTTATAATAATACAATTAAGTGAACTTAAAAGTGCTTTTTTGGCCCATTTAAGGAGGACTTAAGTACATCTTTATGTGTAATTTCAATTTAAATGTATATCAAATTACACTACAGTTAAAATTATAATAAAGTAGGCTATTTTACATGCACTTTAGTTTGTTAGTCAACATGTCATAAGTGTATTTTAGATTAAAATACTTTTTAAAAGTCTGCTTTAGTGTGTTAAGAAACAGTCACAAAAGTGTCTCTCTTTATGTACACTGATTTATTTAATGAATGAAGTGCAGTTTTGTAAAAATATACATTTAAGATTTAAAGTACATTAGAGATGCACATTCAATACACTTAAGCACACTTCTTTTTCACAAGGGAAAGCTGAATTAAATAAAATGAAAATTTATAATGTAATATTTCCATGTATGAATGCTAAATATTGAAGTCTCTAACACTTGCTTGCAAAATACTTAGTTTAGTCAGAATAAACAGCACCTTTTGAGTCCTCAATGGAGAAATATTGCTTTTTATGTCATCAGTCAGCAGGGGCATTGTTTTTGCAATTAAATGATGTTATTGGCATAGAAAATATACAGATGCATAAGAGTACATTTACACGACAACGATGTACTTAAAAATGGAAGTTTTTACCTTGCATTACTGAAAATTTTCGCGTACGGACGACAACTTTGTCAAAACGACTAAAAATGCCACATTACTGCAAACCAAAAGTGGGTCGCAAGACCGTTTTGAGTGGTTCGCAGAGTGTGTGGTCAAAAAGAAACAACAACAACAATAAAAATAATTAATTGTAAATGTTTTTTTCTGAAACTTTTATTTTGAAAGACTAGTAATAATAGCCATACTTTATACTGTTATTCATCACTCTTAGTGATATTCTTCGAATTTATGTTTATGTTAAGAAGGACGGTACTTGTGTGCATGTCAACCATTTTTGAGAAATAAATTAGCTTGGTTCAAATTCCTTAATTTGGGTCACGGCTTCATGACCATGGAGAAATGTGGGTCCCATGGCCAAACCAGCTGAGAACCAGTGGTGTAAACAGCCCCTAAAATCTGCTGTAGATTGTGCGTGAATGCCGCAGAAGAGCATCAGATTCTGATCACTGAATGTGTTCTGTTGCAGGTCAGCAGCGGTCAGGTGAAGCAGAGCGATCTGAACCCAGCTGTGCTGAACCCATGGAGACACAGGAGAGCAGGTCCACAGGTCAGGGTGAAGAGAGACTGGGTCATTCCACCAATCCGAGTCTCAGAAAACAGCAAGCAGCTCCCTGAAGATCTGGTCCAGGTAAACAAACAATCCTCATTAGCTGCTCACTGTAGATCTGAAAAAGATAGTGTGTAAAAAGACACTTTACATGTTTACTAGATAATACTCATTGAAGGTATTTAAAGAGGCAATGTCTTTTTAAAAACATAACTATCTAGTGAGGTAATGTGTACTACATATACAAAAAAAAATACAAACTATACAACAAAAAGTTGGAACACAGTATAATTAATATAGTCGCAATTAAATGTTGTTCTTAAATGCACCACAGGGCATATTGCTCCATTTCAAAACTGCATTTATGTAAACCATCCAAACAAACTGATTGGTAACACATGGTAGACTAAATATCTGTTAAAATATAAAACGCTATCCTCACACTCTCTAAACAGATCAGCTGTTTCCCATACAGCTTTAACATGTTCCATGTCCACTCTTGCAGATTAAATCCGACAAGGTTTTCACCGGAGAGGTGATATACAAGCTGGAGGGACCTGGGGTTGACCAGGACCCCAAAGGCCTCTTTGAAATTGATGATAAAACAGGTTGGATCAAGAGCAAAATGCCACTGGACAGGGAAAAACACAAGAGTTTTAAGGTAAACATGTTTGTTGAAACTGTTTTTATCATTAAAGGGGCTATATATGTAAACATTTTCATGTATTAACCGCTTTTTTATTGACAATGTGTGAACAGCTTAAAAAAATGACACCTTCCGCGACTTCATAGGTTGTCTATGAAAGCCTGTAGACCGATTTTTATGAGAAGGACTCGGGTCGTTTTTGCCGGGAAAATCAAAAGGATGCGACGGTTACGCGCGCTCCCGAGAGCCTATCTTCCGTTCTACTAGGACACATGAAACGAATGCTTAATGTTCAGGATAATGTCGAAAGAGCCATTCTGTACTGTAATGTCAATGTGTCATGCAAAGAAAAGGGATTAATTCAAACTATATTCTCACGTAGCCAGATCTATATAGTCTATAGTCTCAAGTACACTTTATAATCAAACTATCAACAACGTAATTAATTACCTCATCTGTCGACATGGTGCCAGTGAATCACAGAGCTGCTGCAAACATATCCACATCGCTATGATCAGATAATTTCTGAACTCACCGCTGTCATTTTTGTTGTTTATTTTGTTATTGAGAAGAAAGTGCGCAGCATATATTTACATATTCATCTATTCTAAACGTCGCTCTGGATGTTTGTTAACAGTAGCCTATATTGCTGCAAAGGTATTTTCAAATTCTTTTTACTTCTAAGCACAGAACAAAAATGAACTTCGCCGTGACATGAGGTGATATATCGGGGTCTTGAGTCAGGTTCTGTCTCGTGCACGACTCACGAGTGCGAGCGCAAGCAATAAGTTGTTAGCTGCAGTTCACTTAATGGCCACAGGGTGTCGCCAATAACAAGGGTTTCTGAATACAATATAGCCCCTTTCTATTACATTTTTCACAATCCTGATACTGTTTTTCTCCAGATTTAAATTAGATTACAGATTTACAGTGTGGTCTCAGACATACTGTATCTCACAGATAAGAGACTCTGTAATGAATCATGTGATATTTCTGAATAACTCCATACACGTATAATATCCCCAGCTCAAAGCCTTTGCACTCTCACCAAGTGGAGAGAGACTGGAAAGTCCCACCACCATTGAGATCTACGTTCTAGATCAGAATGACCACAGGCCTGAATTTACCCAGAAGGAGTTCATTGGCACTATCCCAGAGTTCTCTGTTCCAGGTAACGTGTACAATATAATGTAAAAAATTAGACCAATTTTATAGTACTTTTATGGAGCTTGACAGTCATGGTCACCATTAACTTTCATTGTATGAAAAAAAGAACAGTCTGGATATTCTGTTAAATATCTCCTTTTGTATTCTATTGAAGAAAAAAATGTGAGGGTGATTATTTAAGTAATGTAGTCAGACTTCACATGCATGAATGGAAGTATCGTATTAACCTCGTTATGTGTTTCTCTGTGATCAGGAACTTCAGTGATGCAGGTGACAGCAATCGATTCTGATGATCCACTGACAGAGAACGCCGCTCTGAGCTTCTCCATCATTGGGCAAGAGAGTAACCCTCCCAACAGCATTAACAAGACCATGTTTGGCATTAACAACAAAACTGGAGTCATCTACATACGAGATGTGGGACTAGACAGAGATGTGGGTAATTTTAAAGAGCATAGACAAAAGTAATCTGAAGAAAGAAAGCGGTAACATGCCCTGCTGTGTTGTCAGGTGGTGCAGTCCTTCAGGCTGACTCTGCAGGTGGCTGACATGTCTGGAATGGGTCTAACCTCCACTGGTCGTGCCATCATTCACATCTCTGACATTAACAACCACGCTCCCAAATTCCAGCCTACCGTGGTATGAGACCAATTGAAAACACGCACAGTCTTTGATGTTCACCTGATCTGTTTTCTGAGCTGTTGTTCCAATTCTGTGACCGCAGTACAACATGTACGCAATGGAGAACCAGCTCCTCGCTGAGGTGGGCCGGGTCAATGCCACAGATAAGGACCAGAAAGGTGGAGATAACTGGAGGATCAAGTACACCATCAAAAAGGGAAATACTTTAGGACACTTTGCCATCCGCACAGACCCAGTCTCCAACCAAGGCATCATTTTTGTGGTTAAGGTGAGATTACTGCCACAAATAGGGTAGATTAAAGACTGTGGCCTCTGTGGCTCACCATACACTCTTAAAGAAGTCCTTGATTATGATTTCACTTTTTTAACTTTAGTTAGTGTAATGTTGCTGTTTGACCATAAACAACACCTGCAAAGTTACGACACTCAAAGTTCAATGCAAAGGGAGATATTTTCTTTTAAAGAATTCTCTGTTTAAGAACTACAACAAACGGCTGGTAGGGACTACAATGATGCTTCTTCCCGGGTTAGTGACATCACTAACCCTAAAATTTACATAAACCCCGCCCCCGAGAACACACAACAAAGGGGGTGAGGCCATGTTGGGCTGCTTTAGAGAAGAGGACGAGTTGTTGTAGTAGAGTGTTGTTGACATGCCGTCATTTTACGCCGGACTGCTTCACAAATGAGGGTCAATTCAACGCTGGATTTGCACAAAAGAGTAACATGACGGCACATGCTAGTCGATGAGTTGAATCAACTCCACAGCAACTACATAAATTTATCCACTAACCATTCAGAAACGTCCAGTTTCATTCTAAAAGTTGTAACTTCTTCCTGAGTCTCTCCATCAGTGTCGACTCCGGTTTGAACAATGTAAGGCTGAACACCGTTACTGACAATCCTCATTTTGGCTGCGTGAGATTCTCCAGCTTTGTTGTTGTTGAGCAACCAAAGTGCGAGCTGTTAAAGCTCCGCCCTCTTCTGGAAAGGGGGCCAGGAGTAGCAGCTCATTTGCATTTAAAGGGACACACAAAAACTGCGTGTTTTTGCTCACACCCAAATAGAGGCAAATTTGACAAGCTATAATAAATGATCTGTGAGATATTTTGTGCTGAAACTTCACAGACACATTCTGGGACACCAGAGACTTATATTACATCTTGTAAAAGGGGCATTATAGGACCCCTTTAAAAATGAAGATTCCAAAAGGGGTTTTTCACAGCAATGCCATAGAAGAACCATATTGGGTTCTCCTTTTTTTTGTTAGTGTAAGAAACAGTTTAATAATCTAAAGAACTGTTTTCCACTATAACAAAAAACTTCTGTGTAATGGAAAGTTTCTATGGATGTTAAAGGTTCTTCATTGCCAATAAACCTTATTTAATGTTTGAAAGGAATCAAAATGAGGCTGTGAGGGAAAGAAGTACAGTGTGCTCAATGGATTGTACTGTTGTTTAACAACATACTGATTGTCCATCCAACGAAATGACTTTCTGGAAAAAAAAAAAATCAGTAGACAATAAGTTGTGAGTTGTGCAAATGTGCAGAAAGATGGTAGTAGAGAAAGACTACATTTTTAAAAATGTACATTTTGTCATTGATTTAGAGCAAACTAGTTTATCGTACACTCAACATTTAAGGATTCAAGGTTCTATTTGAGTGTTTATCCCTCCTTTTCCCCATCCCATTCAGTGTGTGAATGTGTTTGTATGTATTATTTGTAGACTATATTTCAAACACAATGTCTCTGCTCTCTTGCAGCCTCTAGACTATGAATCGCAGGCAGAGTACCAGCTCATTGTAACAGCAGAGAATGAAGTCAGCCTTAAAGCCCCATATGAACAAATACACAGTGCTACAGTCACCGTCAGAGTGATGAATGAAAACGAGGCCCCGGTCTTCCATAAAAACCCCATTAAAGTCACTGTCGCCGAGTCTGTTGTTCCCGGTACTGTGCTGGTCTCAGATATTGCTCATGATCCAGATAATGCCAAGCTAAGGTGAGGCTCACTTCTCTGAAACATTTCACCCACATCACATCAATACCATACACACGTTTATACTGCACAGCATGATGAATCCATGTTAGCCCTGGAACAGTAATCTTATCATTTCTAAGCTTGACCTTAACCTGAAATTGTAGTAAAAAGTTAGATTATTAAGAATCTACTCATACAAGTTATGAATTCAGGAGCGTGTGCTCCTTGGGTAACCCTTGTGAAAAAGAAGTGCACTTAATTGTACTGAATGTGCATTTCTAATGTACCAATCTTAAAAGTATATGTTTTACAAACTTTACTTGCAGATACTACAATATTAATAAAATATTGTAAAAGGCCACTTAAGTGTTCTTAAAGAGAGTACACTTTCATGACTGTTTCTTAACAGACTTAATAAAAAGTGCACTTTGTAATAATGTCAATTTAAAAGTTTGTTTTAAATAATCATTTTATCTATTGTCATGCTTTAAAGAAGTACACATTTTGATATTTAAAGCACTGTATCTGTCTGAAACATACATAGCAATGCTCTAGCAACTATCCAGAACAACCTAGCAACCCCCTAGCAACCACCCAGAGTACCCTCGCAACCGCATAGCAACATCCTTGCAACCACCCCAAGTACCCTAGCAATCGCATGGCAACACCTTAGTAACCACCCAGAATACCCTTTAAACCACATATCAACACCATAGCAACTACCCAGATTACCCTTGCAAGCGCATAACAACACCCTTGCCACCACCTAAGTACCCTAGCAATCACATAGCACCACCCTAGAAACCACCAAGAATACACTTTAAACCACATATCAACACCCTTGCCACCACCCAAGTACCCTCACAACTGCATAGCAACACCCTTGCAACAACATAGCAACACCCTAGCAACCACCCCAAGTACCCTAGCAATCGCATATCAACACCCTCACAACCACCCAGAATACCCTCAAAACCGCATATCAACACCCTAGTAGCAACCACCAAGAGTACCCTAGCAACTGCATAGCGACACCCTAGCAACCACTACAAGTACCTTAGCAACTGCACAGCAACACCCTATCAAACACCCTGAGTACCCTAGCAACCGCATAGCAACATCCTAGCAACCACCCAGAATACCCTAGAAATCGCATAGCAACACCCTTGCAACCAACCAGAATACCCTTTAAACCGCATATCAACACCCTAGCAACCACCCAGAGTCCCCTCACAACCACATAGCAACACCCTAGCAACCACCCCAAGTACCCTAGCAATTGCATATCAACACCCTAGCAACCACCCAGAATACACTTGAAACCGCATATCAACACCCTAGCAGCAACCACCCAGAGTAAACTAGCAACCGCATAGCAACACCCTAGCAACCACCCGAGCACCTTAGCAACTGCATAGCAACATCCTAACAACTACCTGAGTACCTTAGCAACCACATAGCAACATCGTAGCAACCACCCAGAATACCTTCGAAACCTCATAGCAACACCCTCGCAACCACACAGAATACCCTAGAAACTGCATAGCAACAACCTAGCAACCACCAAGAGTACCCTAGCAACCACTCAGAATACCCTAGAAACCGCATAGCAAACGATTTTTCTGAGACAACATTCAAACTCTGAGCTTTTAAATCTGCTTCAAACTTAAAACCTTCAAACTTTTTAAACTCTCTCTCTCTCTAAAAACTTTGACCATATTTCAAAGACAATACAAGTAGTTTTGAATTACATATAAAGATGTACTTAAGTCCTACTTAAGTGGGTCAAAAAGCACTCTTAAGTTAACTTAGTTGCATTTAATATAAATTTAATTTAATAAATTTTCATTTAATGGTAAATAACATGCAGATAAGTGTCTGAAAACATTACATCCATTTTGCACTTAAGCATATTCTTTTAAAGTATATTATTTCCGTAATAATTACTCTATGCTAAAGTGTACTTTTTCCACAAGGGAAAGCTCACACACATTAAGCCTAATCTACTGTATGTTACAGACACACTTAGGATTGTGTGTTTTTGTTCAGGTTTGAAATCATTCAGGATCCCGAGGGTTGGCTTGCTATCAACCATGCGAATGGCCAGATCACTGCCAGAAGAACCTTCAACATCCGATCTCCCCACGTCAGGAACAACATTTACTCTGCCGTCGTGAAGGTCACAGATCAGGGTGAGCGCCTGAGACCTGAAAACCGAAACAGCTGATCACAAAATAACCAGTGTGGATTTGTTTGAATAAAAATAGTGATGATACCTCCCTTTCCAGATGCAGATGGCATCTCTGCAACAGCGACTCTGGAGGTCCATCTGTGGGAGACCAATGATTACCCACCAGTGCTGAGACCCTCGAGTGGGACCGTGTGCAGTGACCGGGACAGAGATAAACTGGGCCTGCTGCTCAGTGCAGTGGATGAGGACATGTCCCCTCAAGCTGACCCCTTCACTTTTACCATCGCTGACCAAAACGTAGCTGCCAATTGGACCATCATAACTTTCAATGGTAAAACATAAACATAATCTATATGTATTTGTACCCTTTGTATCCATCTTAGACTAGTATGACAGTCCATCCTGGGCCTGGTTGGTCCGGTTTATGCTAGTTTGGTGCACATTCATAGTGAGCTGGTTAACCAGCATGGTCTTTCTGGTGGAACTGGTTGATCGAGGTTGTCTTGAAAATCAAAGGAAATCTTGATTAAGCTAGTTATGTAGCCAAATGACTGGTTTAGTACTTGTCTGGATGTTTTATTGGTCTAACTTACCTTTCCTGTAGAGTTTTGCTCCAACCCTAATCAAACACACCTGAATCAAGGGCTGAAATCGCCCCCTATACCCTTAGATAGGGCACTATTTGAGCGGATGGCCATTTGAATGGTGTCCGTAACCAGCGTTATCGAGCGTGCTCATTCAATCCCACAATGCACCGCAATAACGAGCGTACAACTGATGTACGCTCAACGGCTAGAGAATACCCATAATGCACTGTAAGAGTCGCGTGTTGAATGAATTCCCGTGTCTCGCCAGAAGATGGCACCCGCAGCTGAATCATCCGCTGGTCCAATGTGGGTACAGCGTAATGTTATACAGGTATAAATTGATTATTAAATTGTTTAATTAAGGTTTATAGATGCTAGTTTCCATGACAGAGTTCAAGATAAATCTTTTCATTACTATGTTAAATCATTATTGAACAGAAAGCACAAACTATGCAAAAGCGGCAGCCCTTCAGGCGCACTCAGTGTTCGAATTCACTCACTCGGTTTCATTCACTCCCTCAAGTGAACTATATTAGTGGACTAATGTAGGGAGTAGTAAAGAGGGTATAGGGGGGCGATTTCGGACACAGCCAATGTCTTCAGGATTAGCCGAAAGCTTAGGAAGCTGATTTGTTGCTTCACAGACAGCATTTTTTCACAAAGGTTTCTCACAAAACTGATTTCGGACAGACTTCTGAGGCGGCGTAACAGTCTGATGAGTCTAATGAAGAAAATAGAGAGAGCTTTGGTGATAACTAAACAAATATTTACAGTTGTAGGACACATTTCTCAATACTTAGGTCACTTTTTCAAAACTCTTCATGCTGTTCTACTTTCTAACTTTCAGCAGTAAATTTCACATCCAAAATGCACCAAAACACTTTATTCATGTTCAAGTTTATTTACAAAGCACATTTAAAAACAACAAATGTTGTACCAAAGTGCTGTACAATCAAGTAAAATGCAATAGACACCAGAATCAAACAAATTTAGGAAAGTGTTAAAAGAACACGAAAGTCTAATAAAACATTATAAAAGATAAAACCCTATACATGTCTCCAATCGCCATTATTCCATAACACTAGCTAAAGTTTCACCCAACAAACACACACTCATAAAACACTAACAACATGCAGCATTATGCAATTATTTATTTTGTAAAATTTCTTTATAAAACATGAATGACACTGTCTACTGTTTATAATTCACTGCAGTTACATGATGTTTTTATTTCAGTACAAAAGTTTCCCCTTTTGTACAGATGGTGATGGAATTGAAAGACTAACATCTGTGTAGGTGTTCAGATACATTCATTTGTTTTGATAGTATTTCATTTTTCTAGATTCAGAATATATTTCAGTATGGTATTACTGTAGAAATGTAGCAAATTGCTGTCTGATTCAGTTTTGAATTGTTATAGTATGTAAACGTGTGCAAATTGGCCAGTAGGTACATCGAATTTTGGGTTGTCTAAGCAAGAAAAGAATTAATGTAATTTGACAGTAGTTATTGAGTGTATTTTGTGCCAAAGCAATGGAAAATTATCCAGATTTTAGCTCACATAGACTTCAGTTGTACTCGCTGTGTGAAGAGTTTTGAGAAATGGGTCCCAGAGATTGTACAAAACTGTCACGATCATAGGATTCAGACATGCCTTGTTGCCTTCCTACCTCCGTATGCTGCCTGCGGTCGCAGCCCTAGAAAGTTACAGGCAGGCGAGTTTGATTGAGGTTGAAGCTGAACTCTGCAGTGAAGTTGAGAAACCCTGCTTTAGAGCAAACACAGAGCTCTCTATCCTGCAGAGTTCAGCTCCAACCATAATGAAGTTAATCAAGGTGTTCAGGGTTACTGTTGGATCAGGGTTGGAACTGAAGACAGAACTGTTTACTTTGATTTCTAAGACCTTTTGTTTTCTCTTCTGTCTCTTCACATGTTCGTTACCAGAGACCCATGCCATTCTCCAGCCTCTGATAGACATCGAGAGAGGCGAGTTCTCTATTCCTGTGGTCGTGTCAGACTCGGGCTCCCCGTCACTTTCCTCTAACGCTCTGGTCAACGTGACCGTTTGTCCCTGTGACAGTTTCGGTGACTGCAAGAGCTTCACCGCAGCCATCTTTGGAGCCAAAATGGGAATAAGCTTCATTGCCCTTATGATTATTATAGGAAGCGTTGCTTTTCTGTTCTGTAAGTAAACGCTGTATTTATGTGCATATGCCTAAACACCAACAAACCTGATGAGCTGTAGTATATTTTGCTGTAATAAAACCTGATTGTGTTTTCAGTGCTTCTTCTTCTCGCCGTGGCGGTGAGGGGCTGCACAAGGAAGAACATTGGAAAAGGAGGAAGTCTGCTGGTCGGAGCGTCTGACGACGACATCCGAGACAATGTCTTTCACTACGATGAGCAGGGAGGAGGAGAAGAGGATGAAGTGAGAGCAGTGACAACATTTACGACATTTTACATGCAGATACAGTCTAGATACTTTTCATTGTTCTCAGGCAGCAAAGTTTAACAAACTTTATTTGTGTTTTGAAGTGAAATGGGGAATGTCCTGAAATATCTACCGCTGTTTCTGTCCAATAGGATGCATTTAATATCGATTTTCTGAGGAACCCACGTGACATGGTTCCTGCCCCGGCCTCATTTTTCCCACAAGACTGTGGCCTGCCCAGAGGAAAACAACCTCTAAGGAAAGACGCACCCCATAACCTGCCGTCTCCTACATATCCACGCAAAACCCCCGGAGACCCAACCGACATAGAAGAGTTCATCAATGTTGTAAGCCAGTTTTCTTTAATAAAGAATAAATCCTGCTGTATATTAAGTGTCTTTAACTACTAATATGTACTAACATTTGAACTTGATACAATGCCCTTATTGTGTACATACATACATAAAATTCACTTTTATAAGGTGTATGAACACAGGTGTGTCCACAGTGTGTAAACAACCAACCTATAATGGTAAAAAAATCCACCTACTCCTTTTTTTATAATCCCCATAAATCATAAACAGTCTCTCCAAATGAGCTGTTCCAGATTTAAGAGTAGGAAGAAGCTCCGTCCACGACTGGTGATGATCTGCCCTATTAGCTTAGCTCCTCCCCGAGTGAGCCGTACATAGTCCGCCATTTTATTAAGTTTAATATTAAGTTTAAGTGCAATAAAACGTGTAAGAGAACTTAGTTTGATACTCACTTTGCCAGAGTATCCAAGGCACGAGTTGTACAGGCTCTGCCCTCTTCTGGAAAGCAGGGGTGGGGAGCAGCAGCTCATTTGCATTTAAAGACACATACACAAAAACAGCATGTTTTTCCTTCCACTCAAAAATGCCCATTTACAACATGCTATAATAAATGATCTGTGGGGTATTTTGAGCTGAAACTTCACAGACACATTCTGGAAACACCAGAGACTTATATTACATCTTGTGAAAGGGGCATAATAGGTCCCCTTTAAACCTATAGCCATACCACCAAACGTGTCCTAACCTCACCCGTATCCACCTCAATAGCAGCACAAGTGTTTTGCAATACATCATCGACACAATAAACATATTGTACGTACAGTTATTGGTTACACTTTATTTTAAGGTGTCTGTGTTACAGTGTAATTATACATTTAAGTACTGAGTAATAATAATTAACTACATACTTAATTTAGGATTTGGTTTAGCGTTAGTTGCATGTAATTATGCATAATTTATGGTTACAACTATAGTAACTCCATGTAACGTGTAACAAGGACACTAAAATAAAGTGTTACCCAATTTTTTTTTTAATGTAAGTACATAGTAGTTAAAGAAATCCTAACATAAAGCGAAATAAGATTCAGTCTGGAATATTTGTGGGTAATTCACAGGAAAATTCCATTTAATTAGAAATGTTTAAAACTGAATTTAAGAAATAATGTGTCAATACTTGCAAAGTATTATTAGTTATTTATCATTACTAATCCAAACTAAGTGTTTTAACTGTCAAAATAAGTTACAAATTGAATATTTAAATCATTAAATTCTGACAAAAAAAAAGGAGAATTTAATTCAAATGAATTAAAAGCATTTTTTACTTTATACAAAAATTAAGCCTTTTTTTCAAGATTTACGCATTACAATTAATAGTAAAATTCCTTCAAATTGAATTGAATAATCCTTACATATTATAAATTAAGAATTTTATTGAGTCAAAAAAAAAATAGAGCTTAATAAAACATTTTGTATAATTTTTTTTTCACTTCTTTAAAATTCTTAATTCATAATATGTAAGGATTATTCAATTCAATTTGATGGAATTTTACTATTAAATGAAATGTACTATTAATATAAATTTTTTTGAGTGTATGACCATAAAAATGCAATGAAGATAAATGCACACATGTAAATTGTCTGATATTCAATTTTCCCCTTTTCTGCTTGACCTCAACAGGGCCTGGACGCTGCTGACAATGACCTGAACGTCCCACCGTACGACACAGCGCTGATTTATGACTATGAGGGCGACGGCTCGGTCGCAGGCAGCCTCAGCTCCATCGCCTCCATGGGCTCAGATGGTGACCAGGACTACGACTACCTCAACGACTGGGGGCCGCGCTTTAAAAAACTGGCGAACATGTACGACCCACGTTAGACGCCAGACTGACTCTTTCATTCAAGACGTCCAGACACTCTCATACATGCATGTCCTTCAAATCTCCATGCAAACACATCTTCTATATGAGAGAGTGCTCATGATGTACATTATTAATTATTATAGATAAATGGACTATTTATCCCCCAGTGATAAAGGTCATCAGTGTTAGAAGAGAGAATGCACACACTATGTCCCTTTCCTTCTGGATCAGTGGATCTTCGTAATGATGTGACTCACACATGGCTCTTACTGTGAAAACTGATTAGACATGGTGCAAAAAGGGATGCCTTGTTCATAAAATGTGTGTCATGTCCTTGAGGGATTATTTTAGCTGATGACCAATACTGAGGTTCGCTGAGCATGTGGGGTAAACGGAAAGAATTATGCACCCGAAAATGATCCACTTATTCACTCATATCCGTCATTCTAAACCCATATGACTTTCTTTCATTCATGGAACACAGAAGGAGATTTTTTTATATTTTGTTGAATTTCAGCTGCTCTTTTATATATACATATATGCTTTTATATCTGCTCTTTTTTATGTATATATACATACATACTTATTAGGGGTGGGCGATATGACCAAAATCTTACATCACCAATAACAAAGAAACTAATTACAAGCATATAGGAAAACAAACTACAATAGACACAAAGACACAAATGAAATAGACCTGAAAAACTTCAAGCACTAGAAATAAGAAATACTTGTATAAAGTAATCAAATGTATATAAAAAAAGACTGCATAATATTCACTGTGTAAATTAAATATACAATTATTCTTATTAAAGCTACAAAAGTGATTCAGTCAAGAGCAGTGAGTGACATTAATGACACAGACGGCAGCAGGTTTATTAGGCTGCTGTCACTTTAAGACCAGATGCACTGATTTAATATAATGTTACACATGCGCTTTTTCGCAACTGTTTACATTCACTAAACACATAAAAGACTGTGTTTATGAAGATACTTGCAAAGACGGACATTTTGACACACAAGTGTTTATTTAACCTTTCAAGCCCAATTAGATGGCAAAAAGAGCTCAGTTCAGTCCTCACACTGTATGAGCAGCAGCTTCATAGAGGCCATAGAAACGATAGTCCAAAATCAAATTTCTACCAGTTAATCATGTCTACCAGTATTTCGCCCAACCCTAATATACATATATACGCAATGAAAATTCCACATTCATGTAGTCAGATATGATAACACCAAAGGACATTGGTTTAAGCATGTAATGAATAATGAAATGGCAAGTTTGAATATGAGAAAGTGGCAATGAGATCTTTTAAATCCTATGTGATTTAAATAAAGCGTGTTTGAGCCAATACAGGCGATTGGATTGCAAAAGTACGGTAATCAAAGGATATAAAGAGAAAGTAAAAAAAAAAATAGTTTGTTAATCAATGGCAAAACACCATGTAATACTGCAGATGCCACGTCCTCATCTGCTCCTCACAAAAAAGCAATCATAGACTTCGTATATTGCGCACATGTCGGATAAACTAGTTTTATGGAAAAGAGCAGCTTGGAAATTCTGCTACATATATTCTTGTGTGTTTTAATGTGAGAAAGAAAGTCATATTCCTTAAAAAAAAAAAAAAAAAAAACTATTGATTGTTCAGTAATGTTTTTTTTAAGACATTTTAAACTTGAGAACTTTTGATCAATTGTTCTTATCTCTTGTTTTTTTATATATAAGACTAGTATACTGTGTAATATATTTGCTTGTAATACTATTTTTTGCAATTTAACTTCAAAAGTAAACCCAAGACACGTGTAAATTTTAGGAGGATCTACTGACAGAAATGCAATATAATATACATAACTCTGTTTTCAGTGGTGGTGTATAAAGACCTTACATAATGAACCATTATGTTTTTTTTTATCTTATAATGAGCCATTTCTATCTACATACACCACGGGTCCCCTTACATAGAAGTCGCCATTTTGCGCCGCCATGTTTCTACAGTAGCCCTAAACGGACAAACTGCTCTACAGAGTGCGTTTGCTTGACTGGCTACTCTCTGTTGTCTCAGAATCTTTGTCCTGTGTCGGCCACCGTAGCTTCTCTATATTGCAATTCGCAACCGCACCGCTAGATGCCGCTAAAATTTACACACTGCACCTTTAAAGAGCCTTAATATTAGTAACACTTATTGTCAAATGCAGCGTAACAACGTTTGTACATATTTTTGTTTTCACCTTCAGGAACACAAGTTTTTCATAATTACATAATACCTATTATTATTATTTTGTTTTGTTTCTCAATTTTGATCTACATAGTTTTGTTTTTAATATTTATTTCATAAGAAAAATTGAAATGCTGTCATTATCTTTACAGTTATGAATAAAAGCTTTGAACGATGCCCGTCTGTATTTTTTGCGAAGAGACTTAGTTTGCAGTGGTTGTTTTGGCAATTTTTATATATATATATATATATATATATATATATATATATATATATATATTATATGAAATAATAACAGGAAACACTTTATTTTAGTGTTCTTGTTACACATGTTGCATGTAGTTACTATAGTAATAACTAAAATACATTATTTAAGATTAATCACATAATGCTCAATAAAAACTCTTGGACTTTAAACACAAATGTAATAATTTATTACATATGGTGCAGAATATCCACTGACTTCAGACACACTGCTAGCAATGCTTACCTGGTCTTACAAAACCAGTTTGATCTGGTCTGGAAAGAAGCTCAAAAAAGCACAAATATTGTTTTAAAAACAGATTTCATGCAATTTTCAAAGGAGGTTTCTACTACTCTTTAAAAGAGTGGTTCCTTATTGAGAAAAACACAGTATTGCTCTTAAATGCTTGATTGATGCTTGTATGTTGCTTTTTGTTTCAATTAAATGTCCTAAAGACATATAAAATATAATTACTGGCCAAAATAATATATTTTTCATTCAGTCAGATCAGGTCTAACTGGAACATCAGGGGCGAGAACAGCAGACACATTTCCTTTTTTTTTTTCTTCCCTTAAAAGTCCACTCTTGGACTTCCACATGTGTTGTGGAAGCTCACGCTGGGCTCAGATTGATGTCATCATCCTTGTCTTTGCGGATCGGTCTCTGCCGTCTGCGTGGCTCATCTTCCCCTGTGTCCTGCTTGTCTCTTTCGGCCTCCACCCAGCTTTGAGGGGCGATCATCTTTTTGGGTCCAAACGGAGAAGGTCCCAGCAAAGCCTCGATGTCATCGTAGTTGACCACCTCCCTCTCCAGCAGGGTATTAGCCAGCTGAAAACAATCACAGCAAACAACAACAATAAGTCACCATGGAAGATAAAAAAAAGTCAGATTTTTTACCTGGAAAAACAATTGAAAATGTTTGATCATTTTTAGCTTGTGATTTGTAATTTCTACTCTGATCCATAATCAAATAAAGAGGAAATGCTCATTTTGGCGGTTTTGCAATAATATATGTTACATAAGAGAATAGAGACCTCAAAAAGAGAAGTTATTATTAATAGTTATTATAGAAGTTATTTATAGTGTATTATGTATCTGAAACTGGAGCACGTTAACATGACATCATATCCTGTAGTCCATATTCACTGAGGGGTCCAAGATAATTTCGCATGCTTAAAATCTTATGTGTGAATGAGAATGTAATGAAAAAATGTGAGTGTATTATGAAAAGTATGAGAAAAAGAGAAATGAATTCGAAACTCGGTAAATAAATAACAACAAAAAGTATTTTCTTCATACTAAGTGTAAATAGTTTTTAGACGCTATTTATACTTAGTGCAAATATTGGAAGATACTATATGCACCTCAGTGTATTGTAGTACATTATGAAAGAGTATAACAGCATATTCAGCGATATGATTATATTTATTAAAATCATAAATGGATGCCGCCTTATTGGGACATTACTTGCACAAGGCACTAACACTGTGTCCTAACCAGATGCGAAGAGATAAGATTTCAGCGACAAGCAATTTGTTTGTCCACACCAGACACGACACAACTACAAGACGTGAAAAAATAAATAAAAAATCACAGCCAATCAGAAGAGTGTGTGGGCGGAGTCTCTCTGCAAGTGCACTGCACTCGCAAACAAATCAATCAAAAATCACAGCCAATCAGAAGAGCGTGCGGGCGGAGTCTCTCTGCAAGTGAACTGCACTCGCAACAGAATGGATGAGTACAAAATCAAATTCATAAATATTACACCATTTTAACATTACTAAAAATACAGAGTGACTGAAACGATCTTTGTCACAGAATTATCCATTGCCGCTTTCAGTATGGCTATAAAGGTCACACAAAATGATATTCAAACTCAAATTAGACGCTTATAACATTAAATAAAGCAAATAATCAGTACTTGAAATTATCATTGTCATACTTTGTATGTTGTTGTTCCAGCCGCGGCTGGTAAGGACAAAAACTCTGATTAACATGGAAAAGGTGCCTTTTATCACGTATCGTGGCGTCTGGTTAGGACACGGTGTTAAGAACATTCTTATAAAGAATTTATCTTAATTTCTTAACTTCTTTCTAAAAAAGATTTTCAGGGAAACAATTATCTTGCTATGCTTACAAGGATGTGAGCACGACTTACCAAAATAAGTTTGTCTCTGTTGTCCAAAAGCAATTTCTCTGTGTGCCTGTAGGCCTTTGCTATTAGCAACTTAGCTTCCTGAACATGAGAGAAAAGAATACATATAAATAACCGCACACAAATATTCAAGACAACTGATATTTAACACCCGGGCGAGCCTCTGTAACATCCCATCAGAGTGAGGTCACCCATGCCACACCAGTTCTTGCACTCACAAGGTCCATCTGCTGCTGGAGGCCTTGGCTGAACGGTCTCCGTCCAATACCTCCCTGATCCTCAGAGTCAGGGAAGGACACATGGCCCACACTGGCAACCATCCCATACTGCTTCACCATGGAGTAGGCCACCCGGGTCACCTTCCGCAGGTCATCCTGAGCACCTACGAGGAGTTTACAAGTTAACTGACGTCTAGTAATACCTATGAGGTCGTGTCAGTGTCTGTACCACAAAAGACCTTACGACAGCGGTTACTTAACCACACCCACCGCATTTCAAGGACGGGCACTCTATCCGTCAAACAAAAAGACGTACCTGATTAATCTGGAATAAAGCTACATGATTAATCATTTAAAGATCTCGATTCAAACACCCATGCGATCTCATTCCTAAATGACAACGATTCGTCTACGTCTATTAAACCTGTGACAAGTACAGCGAACTTTGAGAACTGCTTTGGCGCTGGCACTACATAAGTGTGTAGATGACATACCTGTGGTGACCTTATTGAAGGTGATGGCCTCAGAGGCTCGTCCACCCAAAGCCATGCACATCCTCTCAAACAGCTGCTCTTTGGTGAACAAATACTGATCCTTCGGCAGCATCTGAGCAAAGCCCAAAGCGGCATTCGTCCTGGGAGCTATTGAAACCTGACAAGAGATCAAAAGACCAGCCCATCACAATGCAAATATATAATCTAATATATTATATAATACCTAATAATATAGTATAGGCAAAATATAATAATATAATTTAATATATCTATGTCTTAATGCCACACTGTCTTTGTCATTCTTAATTATGGTCCAAGCACCTATTGTATCCGTTGGCGTTCATATTCTTCTTCTTCCGCTCTGGAAGTCTATGGCAGCCCATAGAACTGCTTGTGGGAAAGTTATGAAATTTGGCACACTGATAGAGGTCAGTCCTAACATTAACCACACCAGTTTTGGAGTCTCTAAATCAATGCCTCTAGCGCCACCACCTGTCCAAAAATTCACTTATGTTTATGCTAATAACTTCTGGACCATAAGGGTTAGAAACATAATTCCTTTTTTCCTCTGATTCCTCGTCTCAAGACTATTCGATTGCACCATTTTCTATTTTAAATTTTTTGAAAAAAAAAAAAAAAAAAATCGACAATTTCAAACTCCTCCTAGGCTGATTTTCATGAAAATTGAACCAGATCATCTTCAGACCATACAGACAAAAAGTTGTGGAATTCAAATTGATTTGTCAAACCGTTTTCGAAAAACGTGCAAATGAATTTTATGTAGCGCTTGCGAAAAATAGACGTAAGCCTCTATCTCCTCAACGCTTTATCGTATTCAGACCAAACTTGGCCCATGTCATCACAAGCATAACCTGAGGCTACATTTTGAATTTTGTAGTCAAATGCTGTATTTTATGAACGCATGAACGTATCATTACAAAACTCGTTATGGGTCATCGGCACGATGCCCTGAAGGAGCCTGAGAAGTTTTGGACCAACACCACCTAGTGGTGAAAAAAAATTATTTACATGCTTATAACTTTTGATGTTGTTGACTTATTTTCATCTCCTCGGATTCCTGAATTCTTGCCGAGTCCAACGATACCAAACATGCTAGGTTTTGCTTTATGGTTAATGCAACGTTGTGATTTAGCGTTTAAACAACATTCGCGAATATCTAAGAAATTGTTAGTCCGATTGAGACGAAACCACTGTTGAAAAATTGAAAACATAGGTCGTTGACTATACGCTAATGGCCAAATATCAAAATTTTGATAGTAAGTGGCAAAAAAATGCAATCAAAGTCAGGTGGGTAATTTTTTATGTGTTCATACATATAAATGTTTATAAGTTCTAAACAAAATGAGATATTTTCACCAAAATTGAAATGCTTTTGTATGGGGGCACTCTGAGGACACACAAAAAAGGCGGTGGGACTGCGCCACCATAATTGAACAAAATATGAAATTGGCTCTAACTACAGTACTGTTGGTCTAATCGATTTCGAATTATCTTTGTCCCCGTTGCTATCATAGTCCATTATGACATTGTTGGTCTGATGCTAGCTTCCTTGTTTGCTTCTGTTGTGCTTGGCCCCTTAATTGCTGCTTGCAGCTATATTTCAAAATCAAATGTTAATTTATTAATAATATCCATTTCTGGTAATCCCAGGTTGCTAAGGTAACGTAAGTTTGTTTACGTATCAAACTAGTGTCCACAAGAAATAGATGCTGTCCCTCAACGTCGGATTCCACAAATTCACATCGCATTGCCAAGACATAACTTCGACAAAACGATCTCATGGCCGCAACATATTATCACGTTCCCACAAGTTAATATGTTGTGGCCAAGACAAAACTAAGTGAACCGAAGATGTCCCCTCTCATTCACCGTACACAATTCGCATGGACCACTTTTATAGTACTTTTTAGAGCTTAGCCCAGTGCTGCTTACCTTCATGACAGCTTCGGTGTGTTCTAGCAGCCATCCCACTAAAGCATGACCAGACTCATGGAAGGCCACTATCCTCTGCTCTTCTTTAGACAAGATTTTACTCTTCTTCACACTCCCTACATGTCACACACAAAATCAAACAGATGCTGATTGTGTAGAAATCTCTAATGTAATATCATAGTACACTATTTTTTTTTAGCTCAAATGAATCTAGGAGCTGAATACCTGCAATGACTCTCTCCACAGCATACTCAAAATTAAAGGTGTCAATGGACTTGTAACCCTCTCTGGCAGCATGAAGGGCGGCCTCATTGCAGATGTTGGCGATGTCGGCCCCTGGAAATATGAACAGTGTGTCAGATGTGGTGTGAGGAGATGATATAGTCACATAGTCAAAACATCACTCACCACTGAAGCCTGGTGTCAACTCAGCCAGACGCAGGGAGTAGAAGTCTGCCGGCTGTGTGAGCTTCAGGATCTTCAGGTGTTGCTCAAAGATTTCCCTCCTCTCCTAGAACACAATCAGCAGGAGTAAATAATGAATAGCTGATGACGGGTTGTTGAATTATTGAGAATTAACCCACCCCAGAGGTGCTAATATGAAGTGAAGTGGTCATTACACCTTAGGTGTGCATTAATTTTCCATAACTCAACAGTCTGGAGACAACTGAATTATTCCATGTATACTACAATTTCCTCCACACATACACTACCATTCAAAAGTCTGGAATTATTACGATTTTTTCAAAGAAGGCTAAAATCAAAAATACAGTAAAAACAGTAATATTGTGAAATATTATTATAATTTGAAATAACAGATATCTATGTGATTATATTATAAACTGTAATTTATTCCTGTGATCAAAGCTGAATTTTCAGCATCATTACTCCAGTCTTTAGTGTCACATGATCCTTCAGAAATCATTCTAATATGATAATTTGCTGCTGTACAGCATGTTTATCTCAGGACATTTATTAGATTTTGCTTAGAAAAACAGCCCAATTCACCATTACTAGATTAAAAGTCCCCAGAAAGAGCACAGAGAAGTGATGTACAAATGTAATACAGTCAGCAAATCTTCATAGTCAATCATTCACAGTTGGAACATCTGACAACCAATCAGAATCAAGAATTCTGTAGCTGCTGCTTTGACCCTTCATTACCTGAAGAGTTGGCAGGTCGATAAATATGTGTCTATCAAGCCTGCCCGGTCTCATGAGTGCATTGTCCAGAATATCTGCCCGATTAGTGGAAGCCAGGACAATCACATGATCTGTGGTACCCATTCCTAGAAAAGAGAGATGGAAAATATGTTGATAATCTCAGATTGAAGGTCACGTGTTCATTAGACTAATTCAAATTCTTTCTTACCAGTAAATTAATCCTTTAAATGAATGATATTTGAAAGCTGGAGTAACGATGCTGAAAATTCAGCTTTGCATCACAGGAATAAAATACATTTTAAAATATAATAAAAACTTGAACTTAAGCGTTCACTTAATCAAGAGTAGCAAATATAGATATATTTATTAAAATCAACCGAAACAAAAAGGCAGTGCAGGTTCATGTACAAACTTTTATATACAGAATTTCTCAAATAAAAGTTAAGTGTACACATGTGGGAGAAAACAACATGCAAGGTCTGAGGTAAAATGATTTTGTTTTCTGCTCCAGATGTACACAAAATATTGTAACATTAACATGACAGTAACAGAACATAGCCTTTGTAAAAAACAAAGTAAAACATAAATAATAATGTAAACGATTAGTATTGTCAATGTCGACTCGGAGCAGTATTGTTTTGTCGACTATTCTTACCGTCCATCTCCACCAGCAGCTGGTTGAGGGTCTGCTCTTCCTCTGTGTTTGAGAAACCAGACATGTTTGTGGAGCGTTTCTTCCCCACAGCATCAATCTCATCGATGTAGACGATGCATGGAGCTCGAGCTCGAGCCTCTTTGAAAAGACTTCGCACTCTTGCGGCACCAAGGCCTGGGTGGGGAAAGATCGTTCAGACTGAAATATGAAGATCTGACAATGGCATCCGGATAATAATCTCTGTATATTTAACAGTCTTATTTACCTCCAATCACCTCCACAAACTCTGAACCTGCCATGGCGAGGAAGGGCACCTGAGCCTCTGTCGCCACTGCCTTAGCAAGCAGGGTTTTACCACAGCCAGGGGGCCCCAGAAGCAGAGAGCCTTTAGGTACTTTGGCCCCAAGCTGAAGGTATCTGTCTGGATTCTTCAAAAGAAAACAATTATCGTTAGTGTTCTTCTGCTCTTGAGTCTATGTCAGCCCATAGAACCGCTTGTGGGAAAGTTATGAAATTTGGCACACAGAGAGAGGATTGTCTGAACTGTTACTATACCAAATTTGGAGTCTCTAACTCAAACCCTCTAGCGCCACCAACTGTCCAATTCTGCACTCACGTTTATGCTAATAACTTTTGAACTGTAAGTGCTAGAAACAAAATTATTTTTTTTCTCAGATTCCTTTGTTTTGATTAAAAAAACCTTCTTTTAACTTTTTTGAATTAGATCATCTTCAGACCATGCCGACAAAGATATAGAATTCAAGTTGATTCATCAAACTGTGCTTGAATAACACGCAAATGAATTTGATTAAGAGCACGCCAAATTGGACGTGAGACTATTTCTCCGCAATGCGGAGAGATTATTCTGATTATTTTGACCAAATTTGGTGTGTGTTATGACAACCATGACCTGAGGATACCTGCACAGTTTTGGCACAGTGCCACCTAGTGGTCAGGAGATATAAAAAATTGCTCTTTTTGCCTATAAATTCTAAATGGTTTTAGATTTCTGGTGTCATGCCGAGTTGAACAATGTCTAATTTTCCCATGTCGGCTATTTTAATTTTGTCGTAAAATGCTATATTTTACTAACGCATTAGCGTATTGTTACAAAACTCTGTCACTGGAATCATGCCCTAAAAGTACTCAAAATGTTTTGGGGCAGTGCCACCTTGTGGTCAAAAATTATAACAATTTCAAAGAACGCTAATAGCTTTTGATCAATTTTGTCTATTTTAATGAAACTAGTATTGATAGATTCCATTACTCATTGTTGCAGTTGCTCTGAAGCTTCCACCTATGCTGGCATAACTCTTCATGTCTTTTTGTGCTTGGTTTTCCCGAATATCAGCACAAATGTGATATTGATTTTATACAACAGTTCAATAAACAAGAAATTAATATTGTGAGTTACATTTCTGACACAAAATTATCAATATGGTCTGTTTTTACTCTATTTTGCCAACAGAAATAGTTCCAAACAAAGCTGTAACAGCAGTGTTTCATTCCTGAATGAATCAGCAATGATTCAATGATCCATTCATAAAGGCTGCCATTTGCTTCGTTCCTGAATGAATCAGCTGTTTGTACGAATCGGTTGAATGAATGATTCAATGACTCGCTCATTAAGACAGTGACTTTTCCGCCACCTACTGGCGGTTTTAGTTTCATATTAAAAGGATCATTTCATTTTTTTCCCCCAAAAAACATTTAATATTTCAATATTCAAATATTATTTTTAAAACATTAATTTCATAGCATTATGTAATTATAATTGCAGAGCAAATAATCTAAATGCTTCTTTGGATGCAGCTTCTGTGCCACTTCTGCAACTTCTGTTGACACTGATTTTGTTTGGTTGATAACAGCCTATAGTGTCTTATTATTCTAACTTAATTTACTCATTAAATGTAATGAGTCAGTTGTCAATATCACACATCCCTAGTTTACACTAATGCATGTCATAGTGTCACCTTGCACTGAGAATGCCACACGTACTTGCACTGCATTATGAATTGTGCTCTGACACATTTCAGAATGTAGAGTCAAGTAAATTTAAGCATGAATAACTAGAAGATATCACCCACACATATTTGGAAATAGTGTTTTGAGCCTAACTTTCAGATGCCCTTACCTTTAGATAGTCCACAAACTCTTTGACTTCCATCTTAGCCTCATGCATACCCGCAACATCTTTGAAGCTTACGCCTTTCCCAGATTTCCCATCGACAATAGTGAATTTAGCCATTTTCAACTGATTCTGGTGGAAGAGACAGATGATTTGACATCACAAATCATTTAATAGTAATATAAAATGAATACATATGAAGGAATCTTGACTTACAAATGCACTAAAGCCGCCATCTCTCCCACCCATTCCTGCCAGTCGGAAGATGTACCAGAGGATTGCAACCCCAATGGCAGCCATACCGAGCGCATAAAGGGCACTGTGGAGGAAAATAAACTTATCTAGTTAGATTCTGTTATGACAACAGTCAAATTTAAAGGGGTGGTTGATTATGATTTAACTTTTTTAACTTTAGTTAGTGTGTAATGTTGCTGTTTGAGCATAAACAACATCTGCAAAGTTACGACACTCAAAGTTCAATGCAAAGGGAGATATTTTGGACAACACAAACCAAACTCTTCCGGTCTTAGCTACAACTACAGTCAGTGTTTGAGGGCGGGGCAAAGTAGACGCTGTTCGCAAGCAGCCAATGAAAACCGGGTTAGGCCGGCATTATGCAAATAAGAAGTGAGAGTGGAATTATTGACGACTCGTTGCGGCAGTTCAGATCACTTTGATCTTGAAAACTTTGCAGATCTTTTACATTCATAAACAGCTCTATTACACAATGCATGAAATGCAATATTAGGAAAAGGCACTTTAATGTCTTCTTTCAGCTTGCGGGGTTTGCCTGCTCAGTGGAAAGCACAAATTACTCACTTCCCAAAGAAGCCTGTACGCTTGTAGGTCACTGGTATTCTGTCTTTGGCATCTATATTCAGCTCTTCCTCTGCTGCTCTAAGCTTCTCCTCAAACTTGTCAATGTTGGCCACCTGCATTCGGTACATCAGGGCCAGTCTCTACAACAGACAACAGGACAAATAATGAAACTGGAATTGATAGCAACATAATGATAACAATTATTTTAAAATCAAGTATGGCACTAATCGTATGTGAAATCGTACGTACAGGTCTTCCGAAGATGACTGCACCAGGGTGAAGGTAGATCTCGACAATGTCGCTCTCTGGTACCACCTGTACTCGCGACACCTCCCCTTTGGCCAACATTTCATTCACAAAATCATTCCAGGATATGTTCCCCCCACTGGTATTGATGGAGTTGAGCAAGCTCATGATGACAGCGATAATAAAAAGTGTGCGCAGTCGCTCCCTATACATCTGATCCTCTTGCTCTCGTCTCTTTTTCTCTTCTAGGGAAGAAAATTAAAGCAAAGTAAGCATGAATAATTTGGCATGAAGGTATATCCGAATTATTTGAGTTGGTCAACAAATTGCATCTCACTTCATGGTCTCTAAACAAAATAATTTTAGCTCAAATAAACCATAGCCATGTATTAAGCAGGACCATTTAGCGGTGTGCAATATGTATAATCTATGATAATATTGTAATTGTTGTTTTGCGAACAATGTGCGAGCTGATATTATCGAGTATGTCACTCAATTCACAAAAACCAAACAAAAACACACCTTTAGATTCCATGCTTTCACTGTGATATTCTTATTAGAATAATAAGAATATAATTCCAAACAAAGATGTTACTGCGTTTCATTGAATGAATCGTATGAGTGAATGATTCAATAACTCATTCATAAAGATAGACACTTGTGCTGCGTCCCAATTTGCCTACTTATACTATGCCCTAAAAGTATGTACTTTTTAAGTGAAGAAATAGTACATACTTTTAAGTGTGTAGCAAAAGAGTAGACAAGCTTTGGGACATCCACACTTCGAAAATTTACCAGAAATACTAGACCATCCAGGGACTTTTGGTATACTCTTTTCAACATACTATGCTTTGGGACACACTTATTGTAATCTCACATACTATTTAGGATGGATAGTAGACATTGGGATGCAGGGTTGCTTCATTTCTGAATGAATCAGCCGTTTGAAACAAATCGATTGAATGAATGATTCAGTGACTCACTCATTGACACAGTGACTTGCTGCCACCTACTGGCGTTTTTAGTTTCATATATAAAGTCGCGATAGTCTTTTCTTCTCTATTGTGACGTGTAACAGCTTCTCAAACAAGAACAAATGTAGGGTGGGGCTTGATTTTGTCCTTGGGAATTGGTTGGATGGTTGTGGTTTGCTTTTGGTGGATCTTATGTGAGTGTCAGTTTGCCCTGCCTTCGCGCCAGTAAAAACACCAGAAGAGATGTCGCTGCAAGTTGTTTTGATTGAAGTCAGCATGAAATGTAAGTTGTGATAGTGTTTTCTTCCCTTATGTGACGTATATCAGAGTGAAGCGGCTTCTGGATTGAGAAAAAAAATGTAGGGCGGGACTTGATTTCGTCCTCAGGAATTGACTGGATCGTAGGAAGTTGGGTGTTCTGCTAGCTAAATGCCAGTTGTGGAGGATATTTAATCCCTCCAGGTTGATATAACACTCCTCTACTTTGTTTTTGGGATTCTGGTTACCCTGTCAAGGTATATTTTGTGATGATAACTATTGATTCAAAAATAACAAAATACCTTCATCCTCCTCTGGGGTCTTCCCTTTCCCACCCTCTTTCTTTTCATGTCTTCTGTTGGATGTGCTGAAATAATGAGTAGTGCCTGACAGATGTGAAACATATTCCCATTATAAATACACCAGGAGGACTTATAACATGAATCAGAACAAGCATTAAGATTTATAAGAAGTCAAAAGCTCTGCATCACTACTTCGTCCAGCCAAAACATTAAAATAAACCAACTACTTACCTAATAGTTTCCACAGTTTCATAGGATTTGTGACCAATTTGTGGCGACATTGGAATTCAAGTCCAATAAGCCTTGGGATTAAAGGCTTTGTCAAAATGTTCTGTGAAACAACGGCAACTTGGTTATCACCCAAGGGCATGCTGAACTTCATATTATAGGGTAAGTTCACCCAAAAATGAAAATTCTGTCATTAATTACTCACCCTCATGTCGTTCTAAACCCGTAAGACTTTCATTCATCCTTGGAACACAAATAAAGATCTTTTTAATGAAATCTGAGAGGTTTCTGTCCCTGCATTGACAGTCTATGCAACTACCACTTTTAAGCCTCAGAAAGGTAGTAAAGACATAATTAAAGTAATCCATGTGACTCCAGTGGTTTAACCTCAATTTTATGACACGAATTTACCACTTTATTTACAAAATATTAACCACCTCTGATGTGTTCACGCAACAATGTTGGAGATTCATATTTTGAAAGTTTTTTGTGCAAACAGTTCGTAACACTGAGGTTAAATCACGTGGATTACTTTTATGATGTCCTTACTATCGTTCTGATATTTGAAAGTTGTAGTTGCGTAGACTGTCAATGAAGGGATAGAAAGCTCTCAGATTTCATTAAAATATCTTCACTTGTGTTTCGAAGATGAGCGAAATTCTTACAGGTTCGGAACGACATGAGGGTGAGTAATTAATGACAGAATTTTCATTTTTTGGGTGAACTATCCCTTTAACAAAAATAGTTTACATAATACTTGGTCGTCCGTTAAAAAAACCCCACCTGAATGCGTCCTGATTTCAGACCTCTTGTGTTTGGAGTCACTAGATTGTTCTCCAGGAGTTTTCTGCTGGTTTGAAAACAACTGAAACGAGACGACAACGACCAAATCCGTTTGTCGTAACATTTGCTTCCACGCAGCAAAAGTAACGCTGCCATACTAAACGCTAGTGTATCGCGTCGCTTGGACCAAAGACATACTATGAATGCCAGTCTTTAATGTGACCTCTTTAAGAGCTGATATAACACAACTGTCATTGTGATTCTGCAGGTCTTAACCAACACAGCCAAATATAGCTGCTGATAAATAACAACCGCGTCTTCTACTCGGATGTTTCGGAAATATGCAAAAACAAATAAAACGTTTAAATAAAATACTGTCTATACAAAGACGTTACAAAGCTGAAGCCGTGAACTCTATTGATGTTTACCGTACAGGCTTTGAGAAACATGTCTGTCGAACTTTCACCTTCGGAATCAGCCAATCAGAATAGAAGCAGCTCGAGAACGGGCTGACGGGAAATGTAGTTCTACTCGCAGTTGAGTAACCAGGAAAACGACAAACAGTTGTAGTTGGGGCATGCGCAAAGACAGCTATCGTAATCTGAGGATTAAAAATTAGTTCTAGTGCAAATAAACATTTCAACGGGCAAAAATAAACCAACAAATGATTTTGAAATATATATATATATATTCTTGGTTGGTCGTCACGTGGTAATTAAATTTCACGTCATGTCAAGTGTGTGATTTCAAAAGTCTCTGTGTTGGGATATGAAGTGGGGTCAGAAGATTTGTGTATGATTATGGCAAGGAAATATCTCAGAAAAGTAATTCTAGGTTCTTTACAGCAGAGGGAGCCATTGCGCTATTCTGCTCTGAAATAAATCGGTGTCACAAGCTGATGACGTCAAAGCGAAATTAAAACAAAAAGCAACACATCTAAGACACATTTAATAAACAACAGTCAATGAAAGCAGCACGTGCTATAGCTGATGAGCTCGCGATCCGTCATCGGCAAGCTGTTTATAACTCTAACAAGAATCAAGTATGCTTTAGATTTTAGTATAGATACGTTTCGCTTGCTTCAGATCAGTCTGAATTAAGACTAGACAAGGAAGAACAGTTCTGTTCATTCGTATCTTAAAAACCCCACTCAGTCAACTTTGCTACATATATATCCACACAGGTTCTCCATTTTCCTCTCACCCAAATGGAGCTCGCAAAAACATGCCACTGTCTACGCCATTTTGGCTCGAGGTCGCCAAAGAAAACAACATGGAAGCTTCCTTCGGAAGAGCCACAATGGCGCCAGTTTCACCGTTGCAACGGGGAACAAACAGTGACCGCCCATTCGCGTCAGCCTATCACAGTCCGCGTATCAACTCCTCGCGTCCGCTCTTCGTCAGCGCGAGTCAAAGGCCGATCGAAACGGTTCGGAAGGAGTCGGACGTGGAGGATTAACTTGAAGCGGAATTTTATTTTTACACCTCAAATCAAGCCAAATCAGCAAACTTAACGTTACTGAGACCCGTGGACTTTTAAAGCGACGTATGGAGAGTTCATAACCCTTTCCATTACCAGTTTATCGGAGCCCTGAGAGATTTTAATCATCGCATTTTTTGGAGGAGGTAATCAGTGATTAGCTTAGCACGCTGGCGCGAGCGCGGACTGAGATGAGCGTCGCGCGCCTCGGATGTTCCCGCATCGGAGCTTGCTGAAGCAGAAGGCCTCAAATGGGAAAAACAAGCATCGGGAAGGAATACCAAGTATGATTTTGTAGATGTAGCTCACGTTTTAAAGAAGGTAAGCATTTTTAAAATGGCTCTTTCTTCTTTTAGAAGCCATTTCGTGTCGGAAAACCGTCTGCACGTCCTCTCAGGCGTCGACTTTCACGGTTAGCCCGCTAACGGCTTTAGCCCCGCTGCTAACGGGAGTTTGTTTCCCTCCCCCACCCTGAAGTCGAGGAAATGTTTGCGTATTGCTGAAAATCACTGTCTATTTTGTTAGGCTGTGCAGATGTATTCATCCCAGGTCTATAATGATGAAGGTTTGTAATCACTGAAGCTGGAGAAATGAAAAGAATCCTCGTCATGTTGTCGTTCTCTCTCTGGGAATCGGATACGGCCAGACAGGCTCAGCTGCCCTGCAGAAATCAGCCTCTGGGATGGGCAGCTTAATGTATGTGTGTTTCAAGGGCAGATATTGTTGACTTCACGTTGTTTTTATGTGCTGATATAGATGCAGGGATTATGGAGATCTATCACAAGAATCTGCGTTGGTTTATCAGTGCACCATTCGGACTATAAATATTAGATCACTGCAACACTCAATTATGGTGTTTAGTTGGCAATATGAATTCAGTTTTGGTTTGGTTTTCAATTCCCATATGCTTAACTGAAGAATTTGACTCTGTCAAGAAACAAAACACATCCTTTTATAACATAATATCATGAAGATTTCACCCAGGATCAGTGAAGGCAGATGCAGTGCTACAATCATACTATTTAACCACAGAAAAGTCATTCTCTGCATATTAAATGTCTTGTTTTTGATTCAGGACAACAGTATGTTTAGAGGATCTTCTATGTGGTGTGAGCCAAGGCTCTGAAAACACATTTTGTAGATGTGCTTGTTTAGACATTAAGTGGTGTGATTGTTTACTTCAGAGAGGAGTTGCACTGAAGCAGAGCTTAACAATACTTCAAGGGTGATCTGGAGGGTCTGTGAAAGTTTGTGATGAAGTAAACAGAGCTGGTGCAGTGGAAGAACACTGCGGCGGTGTTGGGGCGTTAGCACACTCTCTCTCCTGCTCTTCACATACTCTGCTGCCACTTCACATCCCTCCCTTCCTCACGTTTGTTTAATTCTTCTGAGCACAACTTTTACGCAACCGTAAAACTCTTGTTAGACTGTTTACCAGAAGGTGGTTTAAGAGCACTAATCGGGATTTACCTGAAGATCCGTAGGTGTTTGTCTGAGGTTGTCAGGCCTGTTTGTCTAGTTATTGTTTGGCAGAGAGGGGAAATGGACTTTTGCGTGGGGTGTGGGGTCAGGAATGCTTTTACTGGGAGTTTCAGAAAGCTTTTCTTTGCATTTATGATGGCAGTCACACTTGATTGTAATTATTTGCTCCGTCTCTCTCACTGCAGCCTTTTGAAGGCTCATTCTGTGACTCATGGAACATGCTTTGCTTGGTCACCATATTTAGGTCTGCAAAGACTTGATTTTTTGACCCAGCATTCCTCATTGATGGGATTTTTTTCAGCGTTACTGTTTGCAAACATGAACGGTTCTTTAAGGACGGCGAGTTAACAATGTTCTACCACAAAACAAGTCTTTTGTAAACATGTGAATGTGCTTCCAGGACAATTGGTTTGAAGTTGCCTAATAGTTTGGGGGCAGCTGTTCTTTGAGTGCTTTGATTGTTACTAGTTAGTGGCTACATGATGTTTTGAGCTTTGGAGTTCTCACGGTTCAAGTGGGAAATCTTGAAATATCTGGGAAAAGAGTCATTTCCAGGCCTGGGAAAAAAATCTTACATTTCTGTAATTTATCTTTTGGAAAGTATGTCTGCAAAATATCTCTCAGGATGTTATCTTATTTTGTGACCGGGTCTCGGCAACAAAATCACGATACATATTGTGAGACACTGTTACGTATCACAATGTGTGTCATTATTGACCTAATTTTCGCCTTATCAGAATTTATTGAATATTATATACAGTGCTGGTGCTAACTATAGGCAGTATAGTATGGTCTTCAGGTTATATGGTAGTACGATATGTGTAGTTTTCATTTGAAGAGTTCAGATGCAAAAACCTCTAAGGCCAGCTGAAAACGCTGCTAAAAATGCCTAGTGTGAGCACTCAGTACTTCAGCGTGAAAAAGATGCTCAGCGCCTTGTTATGCTCCTGGCGTTTAAAAAAACACTCTCATTGAAAACAATTGGAGAAGTACGCTAGCCGCTGGAAAAAACGCTTTGGTGGACACACGGCCTAAGTCCATCTGACATGTTTTCTTTTAAATGAGCATTTTTTTTTATCAGGCTACCATGTTTAGGTTCACTTTAATGGCAATGAAAAGGTTATTAGTCAGTTACTGAAATGCCTCATTTTCGAAAATGTCGCTTTAGTCAATTTATTTGTATTTAACAAATTTGACTGTCTTTTGCTCTCAAACCAGCTAAGTCCATGTGTGTTTTTTTTCACAAAAACTCTAAGTCCACATCTTTGGACAACAAGACATAGTAAAACATCTGTTTCTGTCAATTTTACAGCAGCAAAAGGAACACTTGTTTTTTCATGAAATCCTGTCATTGTCACTGTAATGATGGACAAAACATGATTAAAAAAACCGCGGCTCATACGCACACTGACGTTCATTGTGAAATCATATGATTCGATTTGCGTAAGGGAAGTGGTGTTTAGTGGTTTCTGCCAACGAACCGCTATTTCTGAATGGGCTGATGCTGGGATTTAGCAGATTTGAAGCGAAAGTATTTGATGAACGTATACTATGTGGAGAGATCATTCGCTCAATACCATTATCTAATTTTTGACGGAGGTGGCGTTTAACGACTTTTGCATCTGAACTCTTCAATTGAACGTTGGGAGTTCTGCAATATTTAGCGTTGTTTACTTGTAAATCTTCTAAGCCCAGAAATTGTAGTTTATCCACTGTAATAAATTCAAACAAATAGGGATGCACCGATAGTGATTTTTAATGGCTGATTAAACTGGCCTTAAACAACAACAAAAACAAAATCTCTAGCTATTTGAATTTCGTGGCAACCACTGCATTTTAATCACAATCTAAACAAAGATGCTGCATGCATGTAACATGAGCAGTTGTTATTTGAATTAGATGGTATATTTTCAAGATTTAAAGCAAAAACAGAATGGTCTGACTTTAGATTTGTCAAATAATGCTACATAAGAGACACCTGAACAAAACAAAAACATCAGAAGGACTGAATGAAAATGCAAATTCACTCTCTGACAGTAGGTGGCGCTTATGGAGGAGCAGCGATTTACTTTTCTTGGTTACCGCTGTAAACGAAGCAGTGCTGCGCTTATAAACAGAAGTCAGTTCCCTTCAGAGATGCATTATAAACTTCAATATTTATGTTTTTCCTTCCAATATTTGGAGCATCGTGACAGTGAGCTTGTTGTGCCTTGTTCCTCTTTCTTCTCATCTTTGCGTCCGTCTTCAGCATGTTCCGTTTCTGGCCTGTGTTGACGTCCTGTTTACAGACTTTGTAATATTTCCACACAAATTACATTTTGGGAAATGACTGCTATGCAGTTTGTGTGCAAGTCTGGAATAGAGATCGGCCAAAATAAAATGAATATCAGATTCATGGCCATCTCTTCAAAGAAATCTTCACATTGCTGGTACAAATTATTCTCTCTACATTTATGAAAACTGATAATAAGCAAGAAGCTTCTCCCAAAAGCTAAAATGTAGAGATGTAGCTACATTTCCAATGTGTTTTCCCATTAAAACAAGAAAAAAATCCTGTACTATCCCAAGCCCAGACATTAATGCGGAGCAGAGAATTTTTGATATTTGTAGACAGTTGTAGATGTTTAGATTTATTATAGTTCGGTTTGCTGGCAGATTTAGCAGCCTCGGGAATGAACGCAGGCTTGATGCATTACACTTTTCTTTGAGCAGAATATCACACCGAAGATCTCTGAATTCAAACATGGAGAGAGAGTGTGCGCGCGTGTGTGTGCGTGCGTGTGTGTGTGTGCACATAGCTGCATACTATTTCTGGGCAGAAAATTTCTATATTGTCTTAGTGTAAAACTGTGATTGGGAAATCTCTTGACATCCTCAATTGTTTACTTCTGGTTTCATTTAGGCACGATGTGGTCTAAATATTATATTCTATTCATAAACTTTAGAAGTCTTGCAAATTGTTTAAATGTTTTTGTATTCAAATGAGTCAGTATGTCGGGTTTGTATGGTATATCAATATTTTTTTTTATAAACAATATAGAATGAAGCAATAGCGTTTGTCAATATACAGTAGTTTGATATTACAAGTGCATCTGAAAAATAGTGGAGGACACAGAGTGAGCTGCATAATCCTAAACATGAGACAGATAGGCTACTCGTGGAGTTAAATTTGTGAGACTTATTTTCCTCAGTGCAGAACTTTCATTTCACAGGTATATTCTCCATCTGTAAATGTTAAAAAAATCATGCAAATATTTCCATTTTGCTGTCAGGAGTGGACAAGCCATCCACAAGCGAGTCTCCGCTAAACTTCAGACTTTTGAGAAACGAGTGTCGCCACGCCAAACAGACCGAGTGCAATAATTCTGACTAAAATATACTTTTTGCTGAAAAAATTGTAGTTTGACATTAAATGTGCCATATGTACAATTTCAAGTGTATTTTTATGATAGCAGTAACTGTAAAGTTTTACTGTTTTTTTGCGGCAGCTCTGTATATTTCTATGGCATCACTGTTGAAGAGTAATTAGCTGGTGAAGTGGATTTACTTATTGTAGAGTTAACGAAAGATAACACAAGCATCATTCAGCCAAAAAATAGATATGATTTTTTTTGGCCATATCGCCCAGCCCTAATTCAAATTTGGTGTGGTCCAATCGAGGAGCAGCTGTATCAATACTCAGTCAGCATGGGATATGTGACGATATATTGCACTGATGTATTGAACACAGAGAAATTAGTACCGTAAGAAGTATAATTACTTAATCTATTATTGGCACTTGGCAAAAATGGAAACCTGATTGACCTGAAAGCGTCCAGTAAGGACACAAAAATTCATGGAAAAAAAATGGAGGTCACAGATCAAGCTTCTATTGGAGAAGTGCACAATCCAAGTGGCCCAAAACATGAGAATACTGTATATTAATTTCTTAAACTCTTAAGCACATACTTTACTGCAGCTTTTTCTGCCACATGCTTCGACAAGTGTGTGTATTGCTTAATTGGTTTCAGATATGTTTCAGCATAACTTGCGTTCGACAGTTACATCCTTATCTGGGTCAGTGACGTGAGGAGTCATTTTTTTTGTCCAAAGGCGATAATAAAAAAACACAGATATGACATCCAAAGTATGTAAGGTAGTACAACTAGATAATTATATCTTCTACATATAAAGGTATTTTTAAGATTTTGAAGTGTCAAAAGGTCATTCGGTTTAACCGTCCAAAGGCCATGTGACAGGATGTGACATCATTCAGACTCCTGCAAAGGACCACATGGTCATGAAGCAAAGTAACTAACTCTCAACTATTTGAAAAATTCATGTTTTCACTTGTTTATACGCATGTCCCGAAACATCAAGTCATTCGATGCAACCACTATAAAACATGGAAAATGTGATATTTAAAAAAACTTGTACTAAATATAAAACGTTTGTCCTTTTGTTAACTAGCTAGCTAGATATCAGCCTGTTAACATTGTTTTGAAAATATCGTCATTCGGTAAAACTGAAATTTTGGTTAAACGAATGACTTTTTTTGGTGACAAATTTTGTCCATCTTGTAAAAAATGACACAAGCAGTGTTAATTGATTATAAAAACCACATAATATCATTAACACTTAATAAAACTTCAAAATTAATTATATCTCCTTTAGGTTTTTTACACTTTTAAAAACCTTATTTGTCAATGACCCGTCTATAAATTCACATTTCAGTATTAAGGCTTGTCTGTGAGGGTTCACATGCTGTCTTCACTAAATGACTTCACCAGCTTGTGCATCAAACCAATGGAGTGCAGTAGAAAAGAAGCCAGGTTAATGTGAATGGCAAAATATTTGTGTTAAAATATTTAATGTTGCAGCCCTGCTCACCTAACAGATTAAAGTGGATTTAGACTTATTTCCCCTCGGTTGGAAGTGCTGTAGGTGGACTATAGTAGTTTGAGCCGCTACTCACATGACATTATTGTATGCTGGTTTCCTCTGGCCTTCCCCTTCCTCATTGCATAGTGTGTTAGTATCTGTAAACAGGAACGCTCACTCTCCTCTCACGTTTCACTTCTCTCTTGCGGTGTAAATGTTTTATAGACCCCTCTATACTGCCATGTAAACCCCTTTGAATCCCTCTCTCTCCCTTTGGAAATGCACAAACGCATGCATCTACCCACAAACACCTGGGACGGGGCACTTGATTTTGGGGTTTGAATGTTTCTCAGCCTGACGCCTCTTCTCTTGGGCACAGGTTGTGCTTCCACTGCAGTGCGTTTGATAACATTTCTCCCCAACTCTCATACATCAAAGGAGACACTTCTTTCTCCCCTGCTCTCTTCTCTGCCGCATTTCTTCTCTCTGTATATTATCACTCAGTGGTTTCTTTTGATCTTTCAGTATCACCTCTTATTGAACCGAGGCTTATCTCTCTTAAACCTGGGTATAGGCGCGATAGTATGCTTTTAGTCTACAGTACTGTTATATCTTATCATAGCTTCATTACACAACAAAATATTTCCTTTGCTGTGAATGTTAAATGTAATATTAAAATGACAAACAAACAACAGAGTTGGGGGAACTTTTATGCATTTTCAAAAAATACAACCCTATGACAACAAACTCACAGAAATCTTATCACTAGAGACTACTAACAACTCGCATGAACAAATCAAATACTAGAATGTGGGTAAACGAACAGTTAATGGGCCCTGTTGACTTCCATAGTATGGAGAGAAAAAAATATGGAAATTATTTGGGCCCAGAAACTGTTTGTTTACCCACATTGTTCTAAATATCATCTTTTGTGTTCAGCAAAAGAAAGAAATTCATAGAGGTTTGGAACAACTTGAGGGCGAGTAAATGATGACAGAATTTTCATTTTTGGGTGAACTATCTCTTTAACCTAATTTACACTTATGTTTTATTCACATGAAACAGGATCAACTTGTTTTGTATCTTAGTGATGAAACGGTTACCAGTTTGATGATAAACCATGATAAAATTCCTGACGGTTAGTATTACCGTTTCATATTATATTAAATTAACTGTATTTGGTTACCACAATTTGAAAAACACATGGTAAATAAGTAGGCTACTGTCCAGCATTAAGCAAAGTAAGCAACATTCTCACGCAGGTGTAACATGCAGTGATGGTTTCGTTTTGAGTGCAAACATGGGGAAAGCTGTGAGAGGTTTTACAAGATTCCTGGGGGAAATTATATGAATGAATGTATAAATGAATGAATGAATTATAAAAATGCATCTCTGAAGGGGACTAACTGTCTTCAAAAGTTTCAATGGCATCTTCCCTCCTTGTAATGCCTCATAAAGTAGTGTTTATAAGCGCAGCTTTGGTTTGTTTACGAAGGTTACCAGGGAGAGGCTTTATTTCTGCTGTTCCATAAGCTCCATCTACTGTCAGAGAGTGGATTTTCACATTTTCACTCAGCCTGTATGCCGATGTCAGGCCAAAAATCGGATCGAATCTGTGGCATTGTTGTAAATTTGAACTGGTTGATGGAAAATAAGCTAATGTGAAAAAATGAAACTGCAAATGAAAACAATTCAGATAATAACAGGGTTTTTCCAGGGTCAAAAATGGTCTTCGGTGGTGGCTGACAAACGTGGTTATCGACACAAACAATAAAAAGTACCCTACCCATGTGATCTGCAAGCCTAATACTGACAATAAATCACCTGCCCCTCTAACTGTAATCCTTTCTTGCCCTCTTTGCAAAAAAAATTTGATTTCATAGCTTTGTAAGAAAAGATGTTTCTTTGGTAGACCTGATAATTATTTTGGTGCATATATTAATTAATTATCAATATTAAAAAGTAGCATTAAAGTTTATTTTAACTAATAGTCAAATTTTTTTACCATATACAATTGAATGCACCTAGCTAACAGCTTGCTTTGTTCTGGTTTCACCTCACTCAAGTCTAAACTGATCTTATAGGTAGGCCTAATTTACTACACATTGTCATATAAATAACCTGAAAATACTGTGGATTATTAAGGCTAAATCTAAGTAACCAGTCTTGCTAAATATAAGCACACTTGCGTTCTCATTTCAGAGGTGTTCTGAGTAAATGATTCGTTATAGACCGATTCAGACAGTGACGTCTGGTGAGATCAGTGTTGGACAGGTGTGCGTTTCCCAAAGTGAACTATGGTCGCAAGTTCCGTCATTACCAATAGTTTAATGGGACTTACGACCATAGTTGGCTAACGATGCTTTTGGGAAAATGCACCCCAGATCAGTTGTTTTAACTATTCATTAAAAATGTTCAGTGTAGGACAAAACCCTGAATAAGGTATCTAGAATTATGTATGAAGCAGATAAAATACCTGAAGTCTATCATTTTGACTGAAATGTAAGTTTGATCATTTTATAAAACTTTTTTCCAAACTTTATTTACATGTTAGTAGATAAAATGTTATGTTGTAAGTGGGGTGTGCAATATTTGTCGTCTACGATAATATCATAATTGATGTTTTAACGATGTGCCGATCTGACTTTATCGTGTTCGTCCCTCACTCTGCAAAAACCAAACAAAAATACGATTAGCGTCTACGCATAAATGCGTGATGTAGCCTTTTAGGCTAGACTGTGCATGTCCTTTTAGTGTGCACACTTTCACTGCATGATCTACTCTAGTAAAATATAGTACAAATCCCCCTGTATGAGTATTTGTCTTTTAGGCTATATCATATGATAAAGTTAGGCAATCACACAAAGAGTGCAGTTATTTTCCAATTATCAGCACGACTGCAAATGTGATTGGTTTTTATACAGCAGTTTAATAAACAAGAAGTTAATATTAAGTGACTTACATTTTAGACACAATATTGCTTGTATTGCTTTATTTTGTCAACAAGCACACAGCACTGTTTTACGTCTCTGAGCAACACAGTGGTGTTTCTTTACTGAATGAATCAGTCCTTTTGAACAACTCAGTTGAATGAATGATTCAATGACTCACTCATTAAGAAAGTCAAATGATTCGTTCCTGAAATAATCAGCTGTTTAAACGAATCGTTTGAATGAATTACTCAAATGTTTCACTCATTAACAGTGACTTGCCACTAACTACTGGCAGTTTTAGTTTCATATTTGAAGTATTTTTAAAACATCAAAACATTATGCATTTGTAACTGCAGGTTAAATGCATTTATGTCCCTCTGAGCTGCATTAAACAGTCTGTGTAAATGCATCTAAATGCCTCTTCAGATGTGTTTCCTCTGCATTGAAAAGACAAATTTTGTTAATACTGATTTCATTTGATTGGTAACAGTCAGTGTCTTAATATTCTAATTGAAATTAATTAAATGTAAGAATTTGACAAAGGATGCATAGGTTACATTTAATTAGGTAAGAAAATTTAAACTTGTTGGAAAATTTAATTTCGGTCACGTTGTTAATGTTATTTTAATGTTTATGCAAACAAAGTGCATAGTGTTGTTAATTTAATTTGTTGTTTGTTTTAAATATAAAACTTGGTCAAATGAATACAGTGTGTATCAGTACTTTTCTAGCATTTCCAGGCATTTTAACAATACTGTGATAATGTTGATAACCGTGAGCATTTGTCACCATTATTGTATCTAAGGATTTAAGTTTATACCCTGTTGATCAAATGAAATTCAGCTGTAAATAAGCTGTGTATGGATGCAGAAGATTCACTGGTGTGGGCAGATGTGAGTAGCGTCTGGAACACGGGAAGGGGGCGGGATTGGGCAGCAGGAGACAGCAGTTTTGATTGGACGTGCTGGAGACTGAGTAATACATTATCTGTATGAGCAGCACAGGCCGTTAGCTTAATGTTCACCAACAGATACAGCATTTGTCTTCAGTTGCAAAGATGTTATATCAGATCTGCCTGGTATTTTTTTGATATAGAAATAATTTTAGCCATTGAAAAAACATCCTACCTCAATTGCATTTTGTGTTCTCCGGAATCGGCCACTACTTTTGTGTCCTGCCGCACCACCTCTCAAACATATCATAGGACCATGAATTTCATTCACGAGCGCTGCTTTCAGGATCACATTTGCTCAGGTTTACATGGGGCCATTCTCTAAATTGAAGAGCACTTCCTGCGGGCTGCTGGCTGCCGCTCGGCTCTTCTTGTGATGTGTGGGGGTGGGGAAGCGTGGCTCGGCTGAATCTCAATGACTGGGCCCTTTAGCAGCACTGTCCTTTTGATGGGGCAGCTGCGGCCATTCAATCGGCCCATTTACATTGAAATGCGGGGACAGGAAGGGGGGAGGGCTGAGGCCTGTGCGTGACTGAAAAGCATACCTAACCAAAGACCAAAGAGAGGAGGTCCACTGCGGGGCTCTGACACTTCTTTGTTTTCGGCAGCCCTGGTGCCTAGTGCATCGCACAAAGGCTTTAAGCACCCTACTTTGACCACTGCGCTCATTTCCACTACTCAGCTTTTTACATTTCTTTCACACAGAGTGTCTGTCGGCACCTTTGAAATGGTTGTTGAAAGAGACATTGAAAGTACAAATGTCTATTAAAGTAGCTGTTTACCTTAAAATGAACATTATTTACACACCTGCATGTCCAATCCAAACCTGTATGCCCTTTTAGTACAACTCAAAAGGAAAGATTTTAAAGAATATTTATGCATCTATGAATTTCAAAATGGCACGTACAGTGAGAAAATAGTCTAAACAATGCTATATTCCAGGTCTTTTCAAGCTATATGATGTTGTTGTGAGAGGACATTTTTCACTAAAAATCTTTCCCTCTGACAAAGCTATGAAACTGAAAATTAAGTAATGCACCACACCAGGTTTAACACCATTGATGGCAAAGCTCAATTACTGCTTTTGTGTCGCAATGTGATGAATGTGGGAAGGAGAATGAGATTTCAGTGTTGCAGCAGAAGGCGTGATTATCAGTCTATATCGATCTAAATTTTAGTCTGTTCCTCGCAGAATGTCGTCATATGGTTTCATGAGGCATGGAATATAGTGCATGTGTAATAAGGGCTGCATCTGAAGACATAGGCAGCTGGCTTGTTGTCTCACTGCCTTATAGGCATTGACTCTGCAGACAGTTTGTGCACGAAGGTACCTCACGAAACTGATTTCAGACAGACTTCTGAGGCAGTAAAAGAGTAAAATTTCCTGATAATTTACTCACCCCCATGTCATCCAAGATGTTTGTCTTTCTTCCTTCAGTAAAAAAGAAATGAGGAAAACATTCCAGGATTTCTGCATATAGTGGACTTAACTGTGGTTGACGGTCTAAATGTCAGTTTCAGTGCAGCTTCAAAGAGCTCTACACGATCCCAGACGAGGAGTAAGGGTCTTATCTAGAGAAACCATCGGTCATTTTCTTAAAAAAAAAAAAAAAAAAAAAAAAAATTATATATACTTTTTAACCTCAAATGCTCGTCTTGCACTGCTCTTCGATGCGCCATGCATTACATAATCATGTTGGAAAGGTCATGCGTGACGTAGGCGGAAGTAACAATCCAGTGTCTACAAAGGGAACGTGCAAAGACTAAGTCATGCGCCCTTTACAAAAAAGGTAAAATGATGTCGGACGGATTTTGAAGATGAAGTTCTTCGCCCTACGTCTCGCGTGACCTTTCCAACATGATTACGTAATGTGTGGCGCATCGCAGAGCAGTGCAAGATGAGCATTTGTGGTTAAAGTATATCATTTAATTTTAAGAATTTTTTTTTTTTTTTTTTTTTTTTTTAGATCATTTCTCTGTACAAGACCCTTATTCCTTGCCTAGGATCGTGTAGAGCTCTTTGAAGCTGCATTGAAACTGACATTTGGACCTTCAACCTGTTGGTAACTGTTGAAGTTCACTATATGGAGAGAAATCCTGGAATGTTTTTCTCAAAAACCTTAATTTCTTTTCGACTGAAGAAAGAAAGGCATAAACATCTTGGATGACATGGGCATGAGTAAATTATCAGGAAATTTTAATTCTGAAGTGAACTAATCCTTTAATGATCTACAGCAAAATAGAGTGCTAGCTTTGGTGAGAACTAAACAAATATTTAATTACTATAGTAGTAATCACATTCATTCCATAATGAAATCCAAATATTTAAACAATGGTAAATATACAGTGCGTCTTATTTGGAAAATTATATTTAATAATCTGTATTAATCAACCCCAAATGAGGTCATTGTTTGGATGCTATGTAGCATGTGTATGAAGTCTTCATAAAAAATATTGCCGCCTGTTTTTGTTGTGTAAGGTCTATTCTGAAGGGGGTGAGTGATTTTCCACTGCTCTCTGTGTAGGGACAGGTTTGGTAAGGTTGTCATCCTAAACCCTGAGGGCTTTTCTCTTTCCCCTTTGCTGTTGGGTTGCTGAAGTGAATCACAGATTGTTTTGAACCCAAATACTTGTGACTTCCTGGTGCAATAGCACACAAAACCAGTTTGTGGTTGCATGGGAGTGTTTTTCAATAGCAACATGCTGCTGTGCCCATCTGCTGTCTTAACAGCCTTTGGGTGAGATTCAGATTTGAACGCTCCGTTTCAGCCTGATGCTGCTGTTTACACTGCATTTTACATTTAAAGGAATAGTTCACCCGAAAATTAACTGTCATCTCACCCTTGTGATGCTTGACGCTTTTTCTGTGGAATGCAAAAGCAGCTATCTAATATAATGTCAAGGCTGCTCTTTTCACAATGTAAAAAGCTCCAAAAACTGTGATTAAAAACACCTCAAGACACTTCACACCAGGTTTGTTTTCAGTAATGCTGTAATCATTTTCCCACAATAATGTAAACTCAAAAAATTTTTTGGATTTACTTAAAGGGATAGTTCAATTTTCAATGAAAATTTGTTGTTTATCTGCTTACCCCCAGGGCATCCAAGATGTAGGTGACTTTCAGTTCTGTTTCTTCAGTAGAACACAAATGATGATTTTTAACTCCAACCGTTGCGGTCTGTCAGTCGTATAATGCTTGTCAATGGTAACTCCATCTATAAGAGTAAAAAAACAAGCACAGACAAATCCAAATTAAACCCTGCGGCTCGTGACGAAACATTGACCTCTAAAACATCACTATGTCCAACTGCCTTGCGCATCTGGTTGGTGAGGTCTGAACGCGCTCTGACAACGGAAGTGATGTCTCGCACTCATTGAAGTATAAGCGCGAGACATCACTTCCGTCATCAGAACGCGTTTTTAGACCTCACCAACCGGATGCTCAAGGCAGTTGGACATAGTGGTGTTTTAGAGGTGAAAAATGATATAAATACTGTTCGGTTTCTCGCACAAACTGATCGTTTCGTGTCTTAGAACATCAATGTATCGTCACGAGCTGCAGGGTTTAATTTGGATTTGTCTGTGCTTGTTTTTTTGACTCTTATAGATGAAGTTCCCATTGACAAGCATAATACGACTGACAGACTGCAACGGTTGGAGTTAAAAAATCATCATTTGTGTTCTACTGAAGAAACAAAGTCACCTACAGCTTGGATGCCCTGGGGGTAAGCAGATAAACATCAAATTTTCATTTTTGGGTGAACTATCCCTTTAAAAAAAAAAAAAAAAGCATTTTCAAGTGGTTCCACACAACTATATTGAGTAATTTGTACAAATAACAATTTAGTTGTATGAACAAAAGAAATTCAAGTAAAAAATTCAGAAAGGTGAACACATTTGACTTAATTTACCTTATTAACTATTTGCTCTACAAAATGCACTCAAAAAATAACTCATTGAACAAACTCAATTTAATTGAGAGAATGAATTCCATCTTATAAACGTGTATGAGAAAAGTTTTGTTTATATAGCACCTTTTAGTTTGCACCTTTTTAAGTGTTTAACAGAATAGAAGTAGACAGGAGATATGATTGCCCACACCCTAAACACAGGCACCGCTCTTCTGTATAGTGGTAACCACAAAATTCAAAAACATTACAGAAACTCCCCTAAATGCTCAACGTATTTGAACATTAAACACTAACATAAACATCTTCTCCTTTACTGAAAAACACATAAAATAACACTTTAATCCCTAAATTTACTCTCCTAATGGCATGCTGGGAACTACAGATCCACTGCCCAGTTAGTTGTCAACATTAATTTGTGCGTTTCACTCAGCAATGTTAAGTTGACTGAACAAAGCTGACTGAGTAAAGCTGACAATACTCATTTTTAGTAGAAACAACTTGGTTAAATTAAGTTCATGTAGTTACATGAGTTTAAGTAATGTGAACAAGGATGGTTTGAGTGAAACTAACAAGAGTAAAAGCTCTTTTTTTTTTTTTTGAGTGCAGGAAATAATGCAAGTGGAAAATAATGCGTAACAATGTGCCAAATGCACGTTAAACTTGCAGCACATGCAGAGATTGAGTTCACTGCATTCATTCACTGTGAAAACACTGGATCATGAGCTGATCGCACGAGCAAATTGCGCACTTGACTTTGAAACACACAGCACAAACAACTATATACTTATTTAATTAAATCAGTCTTTCACAGTTTGATATGGGCTCGAAGCCATACTGCGCTTTTGCTTTTAGTTCGCTTGACATGTACTTTGCCAAAGCAATGGCGCAAAACACAACATTAAAGACGTTTTATGTTATAATGAGAAGTTTAACCCTCTGGTGCTCTTTGGTCATATTTGACCAAAAAATGTTTCTTTTTTTTTTTTTTTTTTTTTTTTTAGAATTTTTTACTTCATCGGAATGGTACGAAACTTGGTAAAGGTTTTGGCCCTCGCTATGTGAACACACAAAAGCTTGACATGATTCGAAAAGGTTAAATGGTTTTGAAAAAAATAGTCACACTTGCGTTCCTCGTGGCCAAAAATGAGCGCATTGTAAATTAATGGAAGACGAATTTCATCTAGTGGAAACATTTGGTACTTTGGCCAAACAAAATCTTACTGAAAGCTCTTTTTTTTTTTTTTTTTTTTGAGATGTCAAGCTCAAATTTGGAGCACAACTTTAGATTTATGGCTTGATTTTCTTGCAGTTTTAGAGTAAAACTTGTTTTTGAAAATCAAGATTTCATATAAAAATTGAAGATAGTATTTTTGTGCATTTTTCATAACAATAAACAAATTCTGTAACTTTAAGTTAACTTTTTAAAACTTTTCACTTCAGCAATAATTTGCCACGTGTCTTTGAAAAGAGATCACAATTAATGCTCTAAAGCAATTTAGTACCGTAAAATCCCCTAAGAATACAAAATATTCATTATCAAACTAAAATACAGTACATTTCATTGAAATACTTTTTTTTTTTTTTTTTTTTTGACCGACGTGCGAAGAGAACCAAAAGGTTAATTATATTTTCAGTTCATTACAACTCTGGCTTAACAGATTATTTAATGTATGAGAAACACTGCTTTTTTTTTTTGTTTTAATAGTGTTATTTGCATGTTGTTGTGCTCACTGGTCATTTTACAGAAAGGGGATTGAATGAGATGGTAAAAGCGAATTCTCCCCGTTCATCTACTACGTGCTAATTGCAGAAGCTTTTGAAGTGCTGTAGCTGCTGGGAGAGGCAGATTTTTGTCAGCAAGCCTTATAGTGTGTTTGTGTACTGCTACCACTGTCGAATACACTGCCCATAATAGAATCCACGTGTTCTTCCAGTGCCAAACTCCCACATCGCTCTGTAGCTTTTAATAGAAGCACACTTGTCTTCTGTGTGAGAAGCAGAGATTGTTTTCATCGTGCATAGGCTTTCATTTTAGTTCACCAACTGCTTTTGTGGTTTTCAATGGCACGTACTAAGTATGAGTTGCAAAAGATCCTTTCATGTAAAAATCAGTTATTTATGTACCGACATTTACTAAATTGCAGTTTGTATAGCGCACCACAGGACTTAACCCAGTTTGCATGGTTCACTGATAAGGACAGAATGATTATAATTTGGGAGCTTCCCCAGTACTTTCTGTCCATGTGTCTTGTACGGCTTTAATTTCTTTCACTTTTACCTGACAGTTTGAGTTGCTTGACTAAAATCGAAAGCTATTTAAAGCAACAACTGTTTCATGATGAATATTTTAGGTAATGAATAATTCAGTTGTGCGTAGGGGAATATTTTTGTTGGATAGAGTGGTTTCTCTACAGGGGCAGCCCTGAACGGCTCATGTTCGTGCGCTTTCTCTGGCCCAGCACAGCAGGGTTCAGCTCGGTCATGAAGTCTTCCAGCAGTTGCACATTAATATAATTTTCACAGAAGTCACAAGTGTTGTCATTTTACCAAGATTTCAGTAGTTAAAGGATTAGTTCACTTCTGAATGAGAATTTCCTGATAATTTACTCATGCCCATGTCATCCAAGATGTTCATGTCTTTCTTTCTTCAGTTGAAAAGAAATGAAGGTTTTTGAGGAAAACATTCCAGGATTTTTCTCCATATAGTGGACTTCACTAGGGTTCATCGGGTTGAAGGTCCAAATGTCAGTTTCAGTGCAGCTTTGATCCCAGACGAGGAATAAGAGTCTTATCTAGAGAAACCATTGGCCATTTTCTAAAAAAAAAAATTTAAATTATATACTTTTTAACCACAAATGCTCGTCTTGCACTAGCTCTGCAATCTGAGCAGTTTGACTTGCAATTTAAAAAAATATGATGCTTTGAGTGCTGTTGAGCGGATTCATAAACATCTCTGATTGGCCGTTGTGTTCACACGCTCAACAGAGATGCACGGGATGCACGGGAATGTTTGAAAGCTTTCAAACGCTCCTGTGTAAGCACTCTGTGAAGAACGTCATTGTCTGTTTACAACATGCTTTTGAAGCCTTGATCATAAAATTCTCATTCATGCATTTCATCACTCTGAAATGTCAGTAGTGAAATATATTTACATATTGCAATAGACGATATAGCAAAGTCTCTAATGATAGACATTTTACTTTATTCCTTAGTAATGATATCGTCATACTGCCCAGCCCTAACGTCAACTTGTCAATACATTAACAAGTTGAACAAGCGTACTCAACTCGTTACTGATAGCTGGGAATGGAAGATCCTATTGTCAAAAAACATGGACAGAATGATCCGTTCAGGTGGAAAACTAATAAGTTCTACATAATATCGACACAGGACCTCTGTCTTTTAGATCTTTTCTTAGTAAGAGAAATTCAAAACCCACATCCTTATCTTCTCATGCACCTTGAAAGCTGCCAAAATTTTTGTTTTTCTTTTAATTGATCCAACATAAAGTCTGTTTTTCAGCTCATGTGACTGTAATTCTGCCTATTTTTAAAATAGAGCTTAGCCAACTTCATTTCAGGAGACATGTCCAGTTTAATCTTATGTATGGAGAAGAAAATGCCAACAACGTTCTCTCATGCCACCATGTTCTTTCTTTAAAGCTCTCTGTAGAATTGAGCCTGTTCTCATTTGAATTTTAGTGGCTGTGTGAGTTGACGTGCCCCAGGGTCATATTGATGATTACATATGCATGAATTCAGGAGAAATTACCCTTTCCTCTGCAGGGTGGAATTGTCAGCCAGTGCGACGGCTGCTCTGAGAAGTGTACTACTTTATATTTAATTTGGATTTTTCTGTCGAGGACATTTTTAGTCTTTCAGAATGCTTTCTAGCATACTGCCACTATAGCCTTGCTGATTCTGTTTGTTTGTCTGAGACAATAATGGAGTGTGAATAATGGAACTTGCCGTAATGATTTGGACCTGCGTAATGTTCATTTACATTTCATGATGGCATGTCCTTTTGACCTCCGTTTTTGTCTTTGGTCCCTTGCCAGTACAAAAGGATGAATGCTATCTCAATGCAGTTTTTGTGTTGTGTAGAAGGTTTGCTGAAAATTATTATAAAGAGTCTGTATGCATTAAAAGCCCATTCAAACTTGGCTTATGTCCATAAGGACCGCTTAGGATCGGACTGTGTAGAACAGGGATCCTTGCCCGTGATGCCTGTTTATCCCCACTCAGTCTACACCAAATTTTTTTTTGGATCTAGGTTGAACGATTGAGCCATCAATCCAGGATTGTTTGGGTGCATGTAAACACAGCTTCTGAGAAACTAGCATAACAAATAATTTAGTCATATTTCAGTCATATTTATTAGTAAGCAACCCTTAACCCTAAGTATTTTAGACCATAATTTCAGACCATAACACCCACACAATTGGTACTTAAATTGAAGGGGGGACCTAAACAATATCTTGGAACCAGAGTATCTTGGAGACTTGCTCTTTTAACTTTGGGCAGTAAGGAACCACATGGCAACAACCCAAAAACCATTCAGCTCACTTTAGCAAATGCATAGCAACCATCTGTAACACCCTATAATTGTGGGCAAACAAAATTCAAGTTTTTTCAGAAAAATTAAAAACTAGGTTTTTTTGTTTTGTTTTTTGGCACTTTTTGTTTAGTTAAGTAAAAAAGTTGTAAATCTCTTAAACGGGAATTGAACTTGTTGCTCATGTGAGCCCGTTGCTCACCGCGTGTGTTAACCGTTAAGCCATGACTTCATATATATATATATATATATATATATATATATATATAATATGTAATCTTTTTTGCTGCATCAAAACATGAGCAAAAGTAAAAATTTTGATCTTCGTATTTTTACCATAATTGATCTCCATTGCTTTAGTACTGTGCAATCTACACCTAACATTAGGCGTTCGAGACTTTTTATTTTTAAGAAATCCTCAATAACTGAATACATGGCTAGTAAAATAGTCTGCAGGTGCGTTTGAAATGTTTTAACTAATCATCTTGTAATGTCATTTCAGTTCTACTTTCTGAGAGTGAATTATCATATGCAGTAAAAGACAATACTCAAGCACTGTAAAAGGTTTTGCCACAAGCTCAACTGACTGGCTTCTCTACTGTATGATTTCATATGAGTCTCTTCAGACCTTAGAACTGTACATGATTTATGAGCTTCTACATCTTTTGACCTCCTAACTGAACTCCTTTCCACAAATTGATCATAGAAATAAGAACAGTATAAATAAAAATGAATAACAGGTTTCTCTTAGTCTTAAGTGCAAACAATAAGTGCAGCCATAATCAAAGCACTCTCTCAATACTCAAAGTGCAAATGGAGACCAAATTTTTCTTCAAGCATGATACAGAGCTGAGATACTACTACACAGCCCAGCCTAAGATAGCCTTCATATTGGGAGATATTTGCATGCATCAGGGAGCCGCTTTCAAAATGTGTGGTATTGAAATCGCGTTTGAATGCGCACTCGCGTTTTACTTTCTCTTTCAATTTCGTGATTGCACGTACTCTGAATAGGGAGCGCCAGTGCTGAGCGCGCATTCTGTAAGATCAGACATTTGTCCAAACGCTTTTAGGCTTTGTTGCGCAACGAATCCTCCGCCATGGTCTTGTCAGTCATCTCATCGCGTGATCAATGATTCCTGCTGCACTAAGTAGGACTCTGCAGCTTGTGTTGGATTTGCTGGATGGACTTAAAGCAACTGTTATCCAACTGAATTAAATGGTTTAATAAGCAAAAACGGTGGCATATTCTATCCTAATTTCACCCTCACACTCCATGTCAATATCGCGAGACAGCTTTTCACCTCGACTAGAAATCTTGTTACATTTAAATCTTGCGAGATCTCGTCACTCCCCTACCTGACATGCCTTTTTGTTCTGCTAAAGGTCAAACCTTAGTGTTGGTGCAAGTCTTTGAAATAACAGATTCAGTTAGGCCAGAACCAACATCACCGTTCGTCTGTTAGGCTGTCTACCCCGTGGTAGAGAGAAGCAGTCACTCCTATCAGGTAGACTTTGGTTCACAGCACATACACACACTCACAACCTCCTTTCCACTGCCAGACTCATTTTCCCCTGCGTTAACTCGAGCGTAATTCTGCCCAGCCTTAATTCATGCATATCCACCTCTCCAGAGGAGACAGGTTTCCGATGAAGAGAAAATGAGAAACGGGGGGAAAAGTGGAGTTTGGTGGTGGGTGGTGCGGTGCATGCCTGATGGGAGGGGATTGGATGTGACATAAGGGCCATGCAGAAGACAGGGCCCACACGCTCCTGACACCTTTCGTTTGCCCCGCTCATCAACTTCCATTACCCTCAGGCCGTGACCTGAGATCTGCGTCACTATCTGCAATAGGACCAGAAACCCCTCTCTGACCCAATTACTGTGAGCCTTCACTTGGCCCAGTTGATAGAGGAGAGCTGACGTGAGAAGATTATGTCTGAAGAAGCTGCTATACCTCTCTCCTGTTATTTACAAGCTGTGAATGTGAGCAAGGTTAAATGTGAAATAGTTCCCTGCTCTTGTACTTTGAGTGCGTTTACTTTTGACCTAATGTCTGTCGAGCATTACTCTCTGGCTATGCTGACACTGTTACTATCTTTTTTTGGTCACTGGTTGGCTGGTCTGCATGCTATGCCCGTGTTGTTGCACCACTCGATGCCTCTGCAGTTCCATTCGTCCCTGAATCTTAAGTGTATTAGACCGGAGCTTCAGAGTCTGGGGAATTTCACAAACCCCAGCCCACTCTCTGCTATTTAACATAATGTGTGTGCTCACGCCTTCAGATCTCCTTCGTCTCTTTGCATTTTTTTGGAAGCAGAAAGGTTTCAGGGATTTCTTAGCTGTTTCAGTTATTGTTCCGAACAAGCATCCTTGCATCTGTTGCTTATGTAACATGCATGAATTGAGTCGAGTGCTTTGCAGAGGCAGCGTTGTTTAAGAGTCAACTCCTAGTGAGCACTTTGGCCAGTATTTGAAAATCTTCTTTGAGAAATTCTAACGTATGATGACCTGTAATGGCAGATATGTGCTTTACAGTGTTTGGTTAAAGCAGAGTGATATGAGAGGCTGTGATCTTGTGAATTTTGTCATGGCTAAAGGATTTTGCGATCGTATTGTGTATCGTGAAGGCTAAAATGCCCAGCAAGTGATAGGATCCAGTAGCGTTGTCAGATGCGTATCGATACTGAAATATCTGAAATGGTTCAAATGCAGTATCGATACACCGATACCAGCTGCTCGTTCTCGCTCTATCTTCTCTCCAACGTCGAATTGGCACACACCCACCTCCTTTCACTCGTTCATCTCATTAGCTGCGGTTGAATAGTATTGCTAATTATTTTACTCATTCCCGCAGGTTTTGCGTTCACCAAAAGCACGTGCAACACTGATCTAAGTAGGGCGCACATAAAGCCGTCTCTCAAACAGCTCGTGAGTACCAAATTGAGTTGTTTTTCATGGCTTATTGCCCTTAAACGGTCTCATACTCACATAGTTGTCAAAATGCCCATCTTGGCAAGTATTCCGGTAAACAGTCAGTTTTAGAGAAAGAAATGCATGTTGAGTAACAGTATATTTAGATCCGTGCAGCTCTTAAAGTGACAGCAGCCTAATAGACTTGCTGCAAAAGACAAAGAGAAAATCACTTGCTGCTCTTGACTGAATAACTTTTGTAACTTTAATCATAAGCATTAATCTGTAAATTTTAAAGACTCTCCTGTGTTTTTACATATCCAGTGTTTTTCAAACCCTCCTGAAAAACTTAGCTGTTTAATTTGTCTCTATTCTATTGTGTTTGTGCTATCGTTTGCAGTTTATTTGTTCTTATTTTATCACTGACTTTTTACTTTTTACTTTTCTTTTTTGTAAATTTAGTTCAGAGTTTCAAATAAAGCCTCCCTGTGCTGTGTGTAAGCTATTGCAACAAAATTACCCAAATTATCAAAAAAATTTAGACAATAAAAATCTCAGAATATGTGGCAGTTTTCCCCATGGTATCAAATATCGATATTTTTCAAAGTATCTTATCGAAATATAAGATACTTTATGTACCATATATATACTTATTATGAGATATATATATATCTCATAATGGTACATTTATTTTTCACACATCTTTGAATTTTATTTTTCTGAAATCCTGCTCCACAGTTCTAGATATTGTGCATTAATATTTAAATGAGCCTTGAGTGGCTTATGTTTTAAAACATCATAATTACAATCTTTGTGATGTCATTTCAATATTTTTGTGCCTTATCAAAGTTAGAATTGCTGAACTTGATTCTGGAAAGTAGCTGGTGGTTGCCTTACATGACCACAATGTTTTGTATACATAAAATGTATCTCATGACATTGCCTCGCTTAATTGTAACACAGCTGTGTTATTAGATGCATTCCTTGACGACATGAGCTCTGCCTTGTTCATTACTTTGTACCACTTCTCTCTAGACTACTGCAGTAGAATGAATAGAGTAATAAACCTGCGGACACATGACAATCTAGCGTTCAGACCTTGAATTTCCTCTGCACTGGAAGAATGTACAGTCTTTGTGTACAATTGCCATGGTGACAGTTAATGAGAGCCGGAACTAGGATCATTATTGGCTGTTTGAGCTTGCATTTCATAAATGCTTGACTATTACATCAATGTTACATAAGTAGTCAGTTAAAGAATGCAGTTTTTATACTAAAGAAACGCATTGAAGATAATTCACAAGATTATTCTTGTTAGGTTTACATTTCTAGGAATGTGGGAGTTTTTTCCTCTAGTCCAGAGAAACAGTTGCCTTGACAACAGGAGAGTGTTTGAGCCGAGCATGCCTGTGCTGTAGAAACGCTGGAAACTGTGTCAGGAATGGTGCAGATTCTCAATTCACTGAGCCGCCTCTTCTGCAGTTTTGTCATATCGCGCATTTCATGTTTTATCCATACACTCTTCATGGATCATTATCACTGATTCTTTGCCTCTTCAGTTTTGTGATTTCTCTTCTCATAGATTGGCACGTTTGCAGCAGTGTAGGCTGTATCAGGGCTGAGCTGTATGTTTATGCCAGATGGACTAATCTGCTCATGTTGGGCCGTCCCCATCCCCCCTCTTGCTGAGCTTGACCATATCAAAAACCATATCTGTCTTACTCCACACTAAATCACCTGTGTTTGTGTGCAGCTATTCATGTTTATTTGGCTGGCGATACATTTCTGTAGTAGACTAGATACCAGTGAAACTCTACCAATTTCAATATATATATATTTTTTACTACATTTACACTGCAGGGTCAAATTCACAGGTTCAGCATATTTACATTGTTTTCCTGGGCTCAATATTAAGGATTTTTCTAGATTGGGCAAGTGGTTTCTAATGGGTGGTGGAAAAGAAAAGGATTTTCTTTTTTTTCTTTTTTTTTTTTTTGTCATTTTTGACCATACAACAGCTGCTTCAAAGACTTTAGAAACATTCACTGCATCCGAAATAGAATACTTCTATATAGTATGCAAAAAAGTTCGCCAACGGAGTAGTATGTCCGAATTCATAGTATTCGAAAAACAATAGGCGTAATGACCTGCTATTTCCGGTGTGGTGAGAAATCAAGTCCCCCCAGAAATCAGGTCTCCTTTAGGACCCAGAGTAATCTCATTGATTCAACTGACTTTTAATGGGTAGTATTTTGCTTCCAATATAGTTCCAATTGCATGTGTACTTAGCATGACAATTAATTTATTAAAAATGTAGAATAGTAATATTATATACTATACCACATTGCTATTACTGTGTAAAATTAATATGAAATTACTTTTACAGAACATAGTATGTTGCAACAATCCTTATAAAAATACATTTTTAGGTATGGTTGTGTTTCCAGTTTGTTTTATTATGCAATACATAGGCATTCATTTTATATTTTAAGCATGTTGTTTGCGTACTTAATGTAATAAACATCATACAGTAGTGAAATAGGTTATATTTAGTCAAGACATCATGATAACAACTTTTGATCAGGCATTACCTTCTGGGTCCTAAAGGAGACCCTGATTCCTGGGGGGGGACTAGATTTCCCATGACACTGGCAACTTTCTGAAGTGCGCATTCGATGGACACTTTACTATCCCATGAGGCCACGGTAAAGGATTTATGAATAGCAGCGATGCAACTGACTCTGGTAGGTCACGTGACACAACATGGCTGAAATTTCTTGGAAAGAGATTTTGCAGTATTTCGCCAGCAGAACAATCCAAAAACATTAAATAACAGCCTCATTCCCGCAAGTGTATTCACAACAACCAGTAATGTAACAGAAATCTAAACACATGTAACCTAGGGATATGATCCAAATCTCACATGACACATGAGATATTTTGATATTATTCACTATTCAGTTAAGAACAGTGACAATTCCGTCAACTGTCCCGAACGTCTTTCACACCTTGCATTCAGTTCAAACAAACTAACTGTTTACATTAATATCTTTCCAAAGTGGTCATTTTGAACAAAAATCGAATTAGATTCTCTGTGCATACAGTCACATGAGTATTCAAATGCAGCTGCCTCAAGCTGAGTCACAACAACTCAATAGAAGTGAAGCAAGTATTGTGGTGGGACGGTGTCTATAGTGGTATACCTAGTGGTTCTGTGCCCGTGGATGGGAGATGGAGTGGTTCCTACTGAAGCCAACCTGATCAATAATGTAGATGTCATTGAGGAGGAGCAGAGATCAGCTTTTGCAACTTTATTACATGGCTTTTCACAGTCTCTGGCTCCTCCTCTGCTGCAGAGGAGATAGTGTCAGGTTCCTCTACGGTGCATGGGACAGATAGGATGGCTGAATTTAATTTGACTTGCTAAGATATTACAGTAAACTGCTGTCGCTGATACTTGATGCCAGACTTTGCTTTCATCGTTGTGAACCATGTCGGCTTTCAAACACAGATGAGAGACACCAGAGAAGCCTCATGCTAGGGGTGTGACGAGATCTCGCGATATTAAAACGTGACAAGATATCTCGTCGAGGTGAAAAGCTGTCTCGCGATATCAGCGTGACAGAGTTGTTTGTGGCAAAACCTTTAAAGTGCTTGCATTATGTTGATCTGTCTTTTACTGCATATGATAATTAAATAAATATTCTCGGTTAACAAACTCTGCATATGCTGTGAGTTTGAATTGCTTATAACCGTCTGGGAACGCAACATGCTCCATTTCTCCAGATTTGGAAATCATTTATAAACTTACAGGCAACACAGGAAAATACATCAAAATGTTTCTAAATACGCGGATTGTTGTATATCGCGACTTGCATTTTTGATGTCCGCATGTTCTTGTTCAATAAATTACAGTGGCTGTAGCATTTCTATCGTAAAGAAGTGGTCAAATATTAAAGGTTGAGTGGATATTTGAATTAAATGTGTTGACTAATATTAAACAAGGATTTGATCTGCTGTAATGTGTAACAATCACCAGGCCATTGGTGCCCTCTGCAGGCATTTGTTATAAAAGATAATATTCACAACTTGATTGTTTAGATCATGTATATTACATTATGTATTTTAACAGTGTTGTTCAACAAAACCATATGATTACTTGCTTTTGATACTTCATTTGAACCAATTATTATTGCCTCATTGTTATTATATATGCATCTCAAAGGCTATTGTTCACTTAGGTCTCTTTTTATTACCACAAAAAGAATTCTGTTTACTCGATTAATCAAATAATCGACTGTTTGTTCGATTAATCATCAAATGGTCGCCGATTACTTGATTGATCATCAAATACCGATTGCCGATTAATCGTTAGAACTAGATTTAAAATGTCAAAATGTACCTGCTTTGTTTTGCATTTTGTTACTTTCAAACTTACATTTCTAAAAATATCGTCTCATTCTCGTGAACCCAATTTTGCGTGTCTTCTCATTTCGTGATTGAAGTGTATCGTCACACCCCTACCTCGTGCACATCTTCAGCTCCCGGTTTCCCTGAAAAAGCAAGGTGTGCAAAGCCTGCTTGTGTCTTTTCATATCTTCACTGTGTCCACTACTGTCCACAGGTCCCCAGCGGTTATGTGTGCGTTCTGCTTTGTCTTCAGTATTCAGACAGGGCATCATGGCCGCAGTCAGACATGTAGTGAGATAAGAGAGGCAGTGTTATCTGACAAGAGAGGCACTTTGTGGCGTAGGGCGGGGGAAGGGAGCTCCCGCGGCCTGATTTCCCACATAAATGGAGCTGACTGAATTGTGGAAATAATGGCGCTTCCTGTAATCCGATGCCCTGGGGAACAGCACAGAGAGAACGGGCCTCAAACAGAAGAGAGGTGGGATAAAGGATGGCTGTGCCCTCAGGCTTGCATTAAAGCACTCGTCTCCTCCTTAATCCCACAATGCCCATTGCCCCATATAGGTCTACGTGCTCACAAAAGCCACGGACCCACAACAACCTGGACCAAAACAACCTTTATTCCCATTCAGCCATGCAGCTGTTCAAGCAGTGGCACAAATAAAACCGCTCCCTTCTTACCTAGTAAGTTCAGTTGATGATGCTTGCGGTTGACAAGCTTTAAATGTATCGTGATGTGGGGACGATTTTCGTCCTTTTCTCAGAGGACATTTCATCTCCAGAGCACATCAAGCATGCATTGCGGCTTTGAGCGCAGGAAATGCGTTCTCTGTAGAGTTGCTGACTCCATAGCATGTGGGAATGGTTTTGGCGATCTTGAGTTTGATTGCTGTCGAGCATGTTGGCAGGCATGTTTTCATGTGTTTATCTGTTCAGATGTGTGCTTTGAGGCCTTCTGGCAGCCATTACCATCAGATCTACCAATGGACTAGACCACCTCAGATTTAACTGTGGTTTCTATCACATTTTTTCACTCTATGCGGGTGAATGTCACGTGCCTGGGTCATATTTCAGTCTGCTTAACTGAATAAATGATGTTAACTAACCACATGTATTATCTGTATATTATTGGCACGTGTACTTTGACACACTCATATCTGGTTGATAACAATACTTCCTAAATTGTAACATTTAAAGAAGCATTTTCTGTAAAGCCGTTTTGAAACAATATGTATTGTGAAAACATCTCATGTAATTTGTTGACCTTGAGAAAGCCAACATATTGTTCTACAACATGAATATATTATTATTTCATGCAGGTATTTTTTTTAAAAATATAAACAATGTAAATATAAACAAATTAAATGATTAATTTAAATGTTAGCACATAGTACTTAGACACCTAATATAAAGTGCGGCCAAAAATAATCAATACATTAATCGGAAAAAAAAATCATTCGATTAATTGATCATCAAAATAATTGTTTGTTACAGCCATAAATACAAGAGAATTTTTAATATTTATGTAATTATTTATTTTGTAGTGGGTCCATCCAGAACACTGAACAGACATGTGCTTTGGCTCTTTTGACTCATGTTGCCTATTTAGGCTTTCTCAAGCCAACATCAAAGTTTGTTTACAAACTTTAGCTTCTAGTTCTTTTATTGTAATAATATTTAATGTATTATATAACAATAATGAATCTAGAGTGAACATTGTTGGGAAGTAATATACTGGAAAAACTATATATCATGATATTTGGTCACTGTACATGTTATGTAAGGTCTGCCCTCAGTTGTGATGGTCTAGGTGATGTGAATAAATATTGGCCAGGTTTAAAGTATTTGGACAGTGCCTTCCTCTTTACATGTTTCAGTTTTCTGAAGCTGATTCAAGAGTTTTTTTTCCCTATGGAACAAGATTGAGGTTGTTTTTTGCAGGAACTGTTAAAGTGTATTGGCATGGGCTAAGAAGTGATGCTTGGGAATATCATCTGAACCTGTCTTTATTGAATTGAGGTGTTCTCTGCAATTTATTTGTAATGCAGTAGATTTCCCCTCTCTGATTAGAGCATAAGCCTACTGTTAGTACTATTGTTGGTAAGTTTGTTTCGCAGAGTTTCTTATTGGGTTATTAATTGTTGTTTGAATGAAGGTGCTGGATTCTTTCCATGTTTCTTGAGTCAAATTTACCTTGATTTTGAAATAATCCAACAATATGTTATGAAACTTAATGTAACTCCAAACTGGGCCCAGTCCAAAATGATTCATTGATGTAAAGCCGCAAGACTGGGTCCCCCAGTCTTGTGTTGGTTCTTGGATATGTGGTGCCTGCCATTCTACATATCCCAATGTTACAAGCAAATGGATGAAGTTTTATTTTTACTAAGGTAGCTTTTTTTTTGTGCCATATTTCAGTGTGTTTTATGAACTTGTAATTGCAGAGTAATTCAGGCTTTGCAAAGAAGCTGTTACTGAAGGATGGGGCAGCAGCACAAACTATATTTGACTCGACTTCAAACCAGCAGCTTGTGAATAAATGGAGCAAAATGCTGTTTCTCATTTCATAAGTGAGGAGGGTCTGAAAAGCCCAGCAGCAAGTAGCGTTCAGTGTTACTCTAAGGGCCTGAGCCTTTTAAAAAAGCCAAATTATGAAAGTTTTTGTAAACATTGTAAGTGGACTTCAGGGAAAATGAAAATAAAATGTTCATTAAACACTGCTTAAAGATCTGAAGGCAAAATGCTGTTAGTTTTTCAGAATAATATCAATATCTTTTTAATGTGGACTTGATTTTACTCATCAAGAAAGGACTAGATTGTAAAATATCACCAGCCACAACTTCCAATTCACCCTGATTTAAAAGGAAAAAAAAAAAATCTTTATTTTAATGATTGATTGTGAACATCTTTGGAATAATTCACATATGAATCGTTCAAGAGTGACCATTAAAGTGTAGGGTTCATTTTTAATTTCATGTTGCCTTTAAATTAGACACTGTTCTGTCTTTTTTTCCTGATAATAATGTTGACCATGCTTGGTTGGGCTTCAGCATATTTTTAAGCTTAGGTTGTTTTGTGTATGTGTTAAACCAATTGATTTTAACAGGGTCTTCTTGTTTTGCCTGTTTTTTGGTAGTGTTCATAGCCTAATGGTCAGGATGTGGCAAGCTTGGCAAGTCCGTCCTCTGCAGTAACGTTTCTTTCCTTTGTGAAAGAATTGTGAAATCATCCTCTTTCGTTTGCACAAATAAACAGCCCATTTGACTGTTGATTTAAAGGGCTTTAAAAGCTCTCCTTAGGCCTAGATTTTCCTTTTAGGGTCAACAGAGCATGACTCTGAGCAGGACAGGAGAGATCGAGAGACACCATCACCGTCTAGTGAGCACAGTAAACTGGTCTAGGAAGCTTAAAATGAAGAACTGCTGTTCCACCTGTTCTCAAACTGGTTTTGATGAACACTTTAGCTTGAGTGACATTTAAATATCTTGTTTTTACTAAATGATTTGTTCTTGATGGTGGGCTTAACCACGGCCAGTTGATGTGTGTTTGAGTAGGCGGCCCAAGCTACTTCTGTTCTCTGTATTCAGGGGATTTTCTTGGTAAGATTACAGTCTGGTTTTGAAGCCCCATTAAATAGGAGTTCTCTCCATTCAGGATTAATCCAATCTGGCACATTCCTGCTGGGAGAATCCTCAGGGTTCTGATCCTCCCAGACATCCCATCTGAGTGAGGACTGCCCTTAATGTGGTCTCTCCTGTACTTATAGTGACTAGATGAGGTTCTCCCCCCCCCCCCAGGGCTCGAAAACAAGGACTATCCCGTAAAAGTCGCTCAAGACAGTTGATGCAACTGTCACTTGTCCGATCAACCCAGTGCTGCTTCAAGAAAGTTTATCATTTGCACATGTTTTTAAACCTCGCTCATTTAAATATTCAAGACATGAATGAAAACTCAATTCAATAGTGTGAGACATTTTGTGCGCGCACATCCAAAGTGCGCACCCAGAAAGCCACTTTTCAAACAGTGTGCAAATGCTGAATTGAGCTCTTTCACATCATCATGCACTTGAACGGACATTCACACAAAATTAAGTACAAAAAATGTTGGTCTCGGCAAGTATCTAGTAAACGTACTCATGTTAAGTGAACATAAACAGTTGAGAAATAAAGTGCATGTGTAACAGTATATTGGATCCGTGCAGCTCTTAAAGTGACAGCAGCCTAATAAACCTGCTTCTGTCTGTTTTAATGTTAAACAACAAAAGACAACGAAAAAATCACTCACTGCTCTTGACTGGATAACTATTTTATTTTACTAAGTGCTATTTTAAACTTTCTCTACCTGAAAATTACTGTTAGACTTACCTGAAAAACGTGAAAAGCAGTGTTTTTCATTTGCATGTTTGTTGTATTGTATTTCTGCTATTGTTCATAATTTGATTATTTGATTATGGTTCACTTGTCTTTAACAATATTTGAAATTTATATGAGTTAGGTTAGTTTTTGGTGTCACAACCTTCTTTATTAAGGTTACGAGTCAAAAACCACAAAGACGATGACACAGGCTATTTTATTTATTTATTACTTTTTTTTTGTGGGACCAGTGAAAATGTTAGCAGGGCAAGTAAACATTTGAACCACTGGCTCAACCAAAAAATCCTTAGTGTTAAAGGATTAGTCCACTTTCAAATAGAAATTTCCTGATAATTTACTCACCCCCATGTCATCCAAGATGTCCTTGTCCTTCTTTCTTCAGTCGAAAAGAAATTAAGGTTTTTGATGAAAACATTCCAGGATTATTCTCCATGTAGTGGACTTCAATTGGCCCCAAACGGTTAAAGGTCAAAATTAGTTTCAGTGCAGCTTCAAAGGGCTTAAAATGATACCAGACGAGGAATAAGGGTCTTATCTAGCGAAACGATCTGTCATTTTCTAAAAAAAAAAAATTTATGTTTTAACCATAGACGCTCGTCTTGAACTAGCTCTCTTCTTCTTCTCTATTAGAATTCCAGCAGTGTAGATGCTGCTAAGTGTATTACTGCCCTCCACAGGTCAAAGTTTGAACTAAATTGTCATATACAATATGCTAGTGCAAGTATATAACAAATATAACTAATTTCGACCTTCAACCGTTTGAGGCCAATTGAAGTCCACTATGAGGAGAATAATCCTGGAATGTTTTCATCAAAAACCTTAATTTCTTTTTGACTGAAGAAAGAAGGACATGTACATCTTGAATGACATGGGGGTGAGTAAATTATCAGGACATTTTTATTTGAAAATGGACTAATCCTTTAAGGTCCTGGCTCTATTATAGTCAGCTGATCAATTTTTGTATATTTTGCATTAGATGATAGGCTAACTTGTTCCACAATTGTTTGTGCTACAGACAGACATGACTGATACCTCTAATTGTGTGGATTGTTGAGAGCTAGTGTGCTGTTTTTCTAAGTGATCTAACTTGGTATTTTTGCATGGAAGTCAGTGGTTTTTTTGTTAAACGTCTGAAATAAGGTCTGTGGTTATTTACAAGCTCAAGATTTTTTTTGTTTTCAGACCTTTGAGTTGAGTTGTCAGAATCATAGTAAAGGTGACGTTAAAGTCATGCAAACCATGGTGCAGTTTGTTCATAGCCTACATTTAGCTTTTTACTTCTGCCAATTGTGTTTAGACATCAAAATTCACAAAAGTTGTTCATTTGTGAAGATTAATGATGAACAAGAATCTTTTGTTGGTCCCACAGAACTAGTTTTCTGCAATAATCCAAAAGCCAATCAAAAAATCCTATTGGGTTTTTGTTGAGGGGAACCAGCGTGGTGCAAACTTCTGGATTAAATCAGACCAATATGATAATTATTAGTAAAAGAAACGCCACAAATACCGATAAGGTCAACTATAGTTTGTGCGTCACTTTTAAATTCTCAAAAAGGGGCTTTTATTTAGGCTGAGCTTTAGAGTTTGTCTCATTAATCTCTCCAGTCAGTTATAGGATACAGCTGACTGGTAATGGTACAGTAGACATTGCTGTCAAGCCTTGAATACCAGTCTTGTTGCAGCTGTTGAAACTGTTGCAAAAGGAGCTTGTGGGATTGGGTGACAGCAATGTAGAAATGTGTCCATCGTGTCCCAGCACACCAATGATAAACCAATTCCCCATAAAAGCTGCTGGACATCTGACCCCAAAACACAAGGGTGTTTCCTGGTCTGTGCCTGGCATGATCTGGCTTTTCATGTTCTGAATTCTGGAATAAAGGAATACAGTACAATGATTTACAGTACAGTACATTTCATGTTAGG